>NW_026911835.1:0-29879 GCF_963692335.1 Osmerus eperlanus
TGGGGGAATTATTAATTATCTAATCAAATAATCGCCCTGGCGACTGAGACGGCGTCTCTCGGACTGCCCACCCTCCCCCACACCCTCCGTGCCCTCCCTCCCTCGTACTTCCCCCACACCCACCCCTCCCTCCCCATTCCCCTCACATGGAAACTGGAGCCAGGAATATGTAAATGGCAATTAATTGGAAGGTTCCATTTCTGTTATTTTATTTTCAGTGAAAACAGTCTCACAGGCACAGGTACTGACTCAGCCCCGAGCCACGTCTCCCTGCAAACGCTTCCCAGACAGACGAGTGTGTGCTTGTGTGTGTGTGCCTGTGTGTGTGTGTGTGTATGTGCTTCTGTTTTACACCCCAGTGCTTGTGTAGTGTCCGCAAGACTGATTGAACCTCATGCTGCAGGTAGAGAAGCATTTATTCCCATAGATCACCTCTCTTTTTCTTCACCAGTCTCCAGCATGTAAACAGACCCGCCAGTTAACTCCTTGGTGACTGTTCGTCTGCAAGGCTGCTTTGTTGAGCTCTCAAAGACCCCAATGATTCTCACTGTGTACCTCACCAAGCCAGCATCCACCGTCCACAAGCCCCTCTCCCTCACACACCACACACACACACACACACACACACACACACACATGAAGACATACATACGCACACACACACACACACTCATACATGCAAACATGCATACGGCACAACACACACACACATCCACACACCTCACTTTCACTTATTCATTAGGTGGCCATATTTCTCTCCAGTTATTTACCTGGCCAGGATTGATGTGGTGTCGGGTGGCAGTTTAGTAAGTGTGGCACGATGTCTGTGGATCACGTCATGGACAACTCACGCACCGCCACACGCTAAGCATGCGCTGTCACGCACACCCGGCTACACACACTTTGGGGAAACTTACAGTTACCCCCCACCCACCTACACACACACACACACACACAAACACAGGAATTCGAGGCCCTTACTATAGGTGTGGGCCAACATTGGTCTCAGAAGCGGTTTGCTGAGGAAAAGACAGTCATTGTCAGACTGATGTGATTGGTTGTTGGTGACTGTCAGACAGATGTCATTGGTGGGTTGGTGTCCTGCTGGTGTTCACACTGTTGACATCATTAAATAATCTGTTATCAGTTTGGAACTCCATGATCTCATTCCTGAATCCTGTGTAAAACAGTCAATAGAGAAAAAAAGAAGAAAGAAACATGTTTATATTCAAGTTTTGGGGGTTTTGGGGAATTCAATCAACTGATCATTTTTATGAAAAAGTAAATCACATAAAGAGTCTATGCTGAAACATAGTATATAGTGTATATACAGTATGTACTGTTTTATAGTTATAAAGTTTCCCAAAATCAATACATAATGTTTACCATGAGAGAGCCACATCTAGCCACTGTGTAAGACCTCAGCATTTTTGCCTTCTACCCTCTCCTCACCTGCTTTATTACGATGATGAATTGCCTTTCAGAGAGAGAGAAAAAGGGAAAGACGTGAGCGAGAGAGCGGTGATGGAAGCTGTTTGGATGATGGAGACCCAGGGGGCTCTCATGAATATGACCTCAGTTCTGTGCACAGGCATCGGGAGCATATCTCCAAGCACAAGGACTTGGTCCAAGAGAAACCAGCAGTGAAATCCATACGGCACTACCGTGCAGTAAAACCTCCACACCAGCGTCCCGGAGCACGTGCAAGCCCCCCCCCCCGCCCCCCCCCCCCCCCCCCCCCCCCCCCCCCCCCCCCCCCCCCCCTCCCTGCCGACGGCCCGGGAACCCCTTTGAGATGGGGCCGATGGCCGCCTGCACTGATAACTTAGCCCTAATTCAATTTGTGAATTTGATCAAGCAATGTGTAATGAAATAGCAGGCTTTACCTCTGTCCGTGCTGTAACTTAATCACATTTCACGCTCATGTTCCTTCTGAAAGCCTCCATGTTTGGGTTTCACCTGAGAGCACTGCTATGAACCCAGAGGAGAGGAGAGGAGAGGAGAGGAGAAGGAGAGGAGAGGAGAGGAGAAGGAGAGGAGAGGAGAGGAGAAGGAGAGGAGAGGAGAGGAGAGGAGAGGAGAAGGAGAAGGAGAAGGAGAAGGAGAAGGAGAGGAGAGGAGAGGAGAGGAGAGGAGAGGAGAAGAGAGGAGAAGGAGAGGAGAAGAGAGGAGAGGAGAGGAGAGGAGAGGAGAAGGAGAAGGAGAAGGAGAAGGAGAAGGAGAGGAGAGAAGAGAAGGAGAAGGAGAAGGAGAAGGAGAAGGAGAAGGAGAAGGAGAAGGAGAAGGAGAGGAGAGGAGAGGAGAAGGAGAGGAGAAGGAGAGGAGCATTAAACAGCTAGCTCTGCCCCTGCCTCAGCTTGCAATAGTTTGCACTTGTAATAATTTGCCGTTGATTTATCGATGATGCTGAACCAAATCACCACAGCTCACATAAGTAACTGCTGCTTGAAGTCTCCCCTCTAATATCCAGTCAGTCAGAATGTGGTCAGCAACATCCAGTCCAGACAGTTACTTACTCAGTCAGCTAGTAAGTGACTCAGTCACTTAGCTTGTGAATTCGTGAGTTCGTGAGTTATTAGTTTCTTCGGTTATTCAGTCTATATCGGTCTTCCCCAGCTAGCTGCAGTCCTGCTGCTGTGTGTGTGTCACACACTGTGGTGTCTGTCCAGACCACTGGCCCATGGCAGGGTCACAGAACCAGGGGGGGTCGGGTCAAGTCCCTCGCTCACCCACACGCGTGCTTGGTGTGGCCTCCACTCGCTGAAACATCTTGTTAAAATCTATAAGCTGTACAGGTAAGAAGATCTTCAGTTTTATTACAGCTGCTGCTGACTGAAATGGAGCAAGCTGACTACGTGTGCGTTTTCGCATTCACAGACCGGTGCTTTCACACCCCATCTCTCTCTCTCTCTCTCTCTCTCTCTCTCTCTCTCTCTCTCTCTCTCTCTCTCTCTCTCTCTCTCATCTCTCTCTCTCTCTCTGTCTCTTTCCCTCTCTCTCTCTCTCTCTCTCTCTCTCTTTTCTGACTCTTCCTCTCTCAAGTCAATTCAACAATCAAATTCAACTCTCTTTTTTTTTTCTCACCCTTGTCTCTCTCTCACGTTCTTTTTTTTCCTGTCTTTTTGTCTTTCCATCCGTCTGTTTGTCTGCTGTATGGCCGGTGAGTTGGCTGCCTCTCAGCAATAACGCCACGTCCAGACCACTTAAATCCCAATTAGTAGGTGCGGCCACCCAGACTATTCCTCCAGGCCTCTGTGCTGTTGTAAGGTGATGTATGATGGCTAGTGTGTGTGTGCGTGTGTGTGTGTATGCGCATGCTCAAGGTGAGCCGTGTCACATGGAGACCAGGTCCCTCACCAGGGAGGAAACTCATTAGTCACACGCCAGAACGGTTTCTTTCCCTTCTCGTTGGACAATCCATTTACCTCGGTCACCCACCCACCCAGCCTCCGCCCAGACTCCCACTGGAAACATGGAGCTGGAAGCGTCTGGGGTTTGGGGTGGGGACGGAGGTGGAGGCGAGTGAGGGTGGAGGCAGGGTGGGGGTCAAAGACATGATAGGAAAAATATCCAGGGAGCGGGGGTAGACCAGGATAAACATGAAGAGGTCCAGTAAGTCATACTGGATGTCCCCTGCCTTTTCCAAAGAGAAACCTCAGCTTCCCCCTTTGACACATCTTACCCATCTCTCTCTTTCTCTCTCTCTCTCTTTCTATCTATCTGCTGTAGTGACAGCTCTGACATGTCATTTCTTTTCTGTGCAGTGGAGAAAAAAGAGAGGGGGGGACAGTCTGAGCAAATAAACATGGTCCAGTCAGCATGGTGTCGTGTGAGTGTGTGTGTGGGTGTGTGTGTGACCTGGGGTGGTGACGTGTCATAATAAACTCTGACTCCTGGCTCCGATGGCCCGTTCCAGGGTCTCCACGGTAACAGGACCAAAACAGGCTGAGCTGTGGAGTGATGGAGTTAGGCCCGATCCATCTGACTCCTCCATGACAGGTAAACATCGAGCTCTGTTCCTCCATTGTTTAGTGTGTGTGAGTGTGTGTGTGTGTGTGGAAGCCCACATACACCTTCTCTCTTTTCCACCTCTCCATCCTTCTTACGCTCTCCTGGATCCCCCCTCCCCACTACCACCTCCCGGTTCATGTTTGAGGGATGGACCTGCCAGTCTTAAAAGTGTTTCCCAATCCCAAAACCAAACATTGGATTCATTTGCTATTCCAGAAGGAACTAAACCTCATAAATCCTTGATAATTTCACCTATCGAGAAAAAAATAGAAAAGGAAAACCTTAAAAAAACTGCCCTTTTCTCCTCCCCCGTAAAGACCTGACGTTGTTCTTGGCCCCTCTTCTTTAGCTCTCATTTGGCTAATTTACCGTTACTTTGAAAAAAGTGACTTCTTACTTACACTATAACAACCTTAGATGATATCACAATATCATGGTTTAAGAGAAACGGAAAATGTCTGCAGGGAGGGTAGAGGACACGTGACGAGACGAAAGGGGGGGGGAGAGGGAGAGGAGAGAAGTGGAGGAGAGCAGAATAGAGGAGAGATGAGGGGAGAGGAGAGAAGAGGTTTTTGAGAGGAGAGAAGAGGATAGGAGGGACGAGGCGTGGCAGGACGAGGGGAGAGGAGAAGAGAGAGAGATGAGGGAAGAAGAAGGTGAGGAAAGAGGAAAGGATGGGAGGGGACAGGAGAGGAGAGGAGGGGAGGGGAGGGGAGGCGAGGGGAGGCGAGATCATGTAACATTTAGGAGGTCATTAAGTCCTTATCAATTACAGTGTGTTTTGGGTTCCAATAGTGACGGAACTGTGGGCGTGACAGCAGCGGTATCTCCTGTTATTAGGAGGAATGGAATGATGAGGGTATGGCTGAGGAATGGTAGTTCATTTTCTACTGACCTCTCGTGACCTCGCCCTGCTACCTCTATCAAACACACTGTAGAGCTGTCTTCCATGCAGACCCCTGCCTGAACGTCCCTCTGGGAGCACAGTGAAGTCCGCCCATATAGAACAGGACAGATCTCTAGATTACTCAGACGGCCTGTCCTCAACCTCTCCACGGGCTAATCCATGACTAATCTCTCCCTCTCTCTCTCTCTCTCTCTCCCTCTCTCTCTCTCTCTCTCTCTCTCTCTCTCTCTCTCTCTCTCTCTCTCTCTCTCTCTCTCTATCTCTCTCTCTCTCTCTCTCTCTCTCTCTCTCTCTCTCTCGCTCTCGCTCTCGCTCTCTCTCTCTCCCTCTCTCTCTCTCTCTCTCTCTCTCTCTCACACACACACACTCTTACCCTGCTTCTCTCTCTCTCTTTCTGTTTTTCTCCTCCCCTTTTTCTCCAACTTTCCTTCTCACTCTCTCCACAAGACTGTGCTCTGAAGAAGATGACCAACAATGAAGGATACATTCACCTCAGACCTTACGATTCTAGTTACATGTCAACTAACTAAATTCACTCAAATAGACTTATTATCTCCAATCCCCTCGTCCATCTCAACCGTCAATCAATCGTTCATTTTCCAAACCAGGGATTCAAAGATATTTCAGACACACTGAAAAAACGATCACATGCTTTGGAAAAAAACACAATTGTCTGGAAATCTGTCTCAAATTTGGAAAACGACTGTGGGAATGACCTAATTAAGATTCAACCACAGCTGCCCCCACCGGCACAGGGAACATTGAAGGCGTTGTGTGGCACGGAGAGACAAGGAGTCTGACCCGGTATGATAAACGAGAAGTTATACGGACTGAGGGAGGAGGCCTGGGTGTTTTAGAGGCTAAAGCTCGCTGGCTTCAGGACCATCGAGGGACACGGAATGGTCCATTGACCAGGGTCTTGTGGGGGGGATTTGGTATGATGGCATCATGGTACAGTATGGGTAAGCTCTACCGCGCCGACAGACTATTAAAAAGCAGTGAATTTATAGCTCCCTGTTTGGCATTTAAAGATGGTGAATTTGGTCTCTCTGAGTTTCGGGTTTGTATCACCACGGGCCTGTTTTCTGTCCATAAATCTCACAGCCAATTATACATGCACCTTTTTTTGGGGGGGATGAGAGGGGGTGTACTTCCTTGTATGAACATGATGGCTGAGGCCAATACAGGATTAAGACCGTTTAATGTACATTTTCATCCTCCTAACTAAATATTGAGCGCTTGGTTTCCCAGGTAACAACTGGACATTTCCACTTCTTGTTTTGGAGGTCTCCATCACAGTGTTTTCTGTATAAATCCTGGTCCTCAGTGTGCTCCCGGGACCCTGAAGCCCCCTGGTAGAAGTTGTAAAGTAGCCAGGCTGTACTGACCCACTGTACAGGGAGCAGGCACAGTCAGTCATGAGCAGTATTGATACATGGTGAGACGGCTTGAAGTAACAGGTCCACACCCTTTCTTCTCTTTCCCTCTTTCTCTGTCTTGGTCTCTCTCTCTTTCTTTCCCTCTCTCTCTCTCTCTCTCTCCCTCTTGCTTTCCCTCTCTCTCTCTCTCTCTCTCTCTCTCTCTCTCTCTCTCTCTCTCTTTCTCTCTCTCTCTCTTCTCCCTCCTCCTCTCCCGCCCCCTCTTTCCACACCTCTCTCTCTCCCCCTCTCCCCCTACCCCCCCCCCCCCCACTGCTGAGTGCGTTTGTGTGATCTTGTGGTTTCCTCCAAATTGGATCCCGACTCCAGGAGCTCTACGTCTCCATGGTGACGATGGACCCCTTATCTGCTGGTGGAGCGTTATGGGTTGTAAACCTGAACAGACAGCTCTTTCACTCCTGTTTAACTTTCCACCAGCATGTCACATTCAGCACACATGGCATGAATCCATAACAGCACTGTATAGAAAGGGTTTAGACAAACATAAATACATACGCAAAGTAGTAAACGGTTTCGCTACACGTAAACACACATGTAATGTTCTGGGTAGTGTGTTCTTTTTTTTAAGGTTGTTGCCATGTGCAGGTCTGAGCATGTGCCCTTTTGCCTTTTCCACATTACGTCAGCTCCAATACAAAGTTCACACCATCACACTGCGACATAGATAGATTGACATTTCACACAACAGGCTGTCTCTGCAGGCCTGTGTGTGTTGTATGTGTCCCAGTATCAGGCCCAGGGACTAGGAGTGGAGGCCGCAATGTGGCTTTGAGTAGAAGAACTGGTCTGGGATCAGGTCCTCTCCCTGTGTCTAGAGCACTAATGAATCACCATTCATCTGAACCTGATCCTGGTTCAGCTCTTCTTCTGTGTTATTCTTCTGAATAGAGCCCAGTTGAGGAGCATGTTGGCAGCACTAGAGGGGATTGTGTCTGAGAAGAAGGCCACCGCCCAGTGACATGCATTAACCCAGGTGAGCCAGGCTTTATCAGGTGAGCCAGGCTTTATCAGGTGAGCCAGGCTCGTGTGCTTGGCCCAGATGTGGCTGCTCCTGCTCAGGCCAGGCACATCCAGGCTGTCAGTGTTAGGCCCAGGCCTGTATGTTAGTCAGTCACGTGATGTGTGTTAATGCCAGGGTTCAGGTCTCTGTCTTACTGCAGGGCTAGGCTTGTGTGTTAGTGCAGGGCTGGGCTAGTGTGTTAGTGCAGGGCTAGGCTTGTGTGTTAGACCCAGGTGTGTGTGTGTGTTAGTGCTTGGCCAGGCTTGTGTGTCAGGTCCAGGTATGGGTATTAGTGAGGCCAGGATGCCCCAGGCCTTCAGATTCAGCCAGCAGCTTTCATTACAGGATATTAAAAGTGCTACTAAGACGCTGAGGACAGCCTCTCCACGCTACAGCTGTTTATGTGTCTTGGACTGACTCTAGCTTCCCCTGAATGAGCGAGGGACGGGGGGTGGGCAACTAAACAAATTAGGGTGGAATAAAGTCTTGTTATTGATTGGGTTTAATCACTGATGGCGTCACAGGTAGAACTAATAAACACAGTAATAAAAAGCGTATTATAAACTAGGATGGTTTGACATTCATCAAGCCTGGCTTTAATTTGCACTTTTAATGTTCTGTAAAGGTAGGTACAGTGGTTTCTTATTGACGTATTTGTGTGTGTGTTTGTACCCTTGTATGTCTGTGTGAACCCTTGTAAGTGTGTGTGTGTTTTGTGTGTCCTCAACCGTGTGTGTGTGCTAGTGTGTGAGATCTCTTCATCAGTCCCCCATTCACAATCTCATAGCCACACCTCCTGGCCAGCGGAGACTGGCAGATAGTCCGGCCCAGTTTGACACTCAGAAACAACGGCTCTTGGAGTATTCATTAAATCCTCAGCCAAGCGATTAACCATAGATCCAGTTAGTTTCAGCCTAATGGCGAAAAAAAGCCCTGCCCATGAATCACTTTGAGGCAGTGGGTGAGGCGGAGGGTGAGGCGGAGGGGTGGGCAGCGGAGGGTGTGGGAAGGAACAGTGGCCGCCGGCACAGTGGAGAAACGCCGCGTTTCTCATTAGAACTCCGTTAACAAATCATTTCAGCAGTCGTGATGGTTGGCGGATGTATATCTGCCAACACACGGGCCGTTTAAGTGATGAATTATCAGCCGGGGCTGGTGTTCTTCTTTCATCTGCTGGACCCAGATCAGTTGCAATGACCTCTTCGTTGCTGCGAGGTCATGTTAAAGCTGCGCTGGGATCAGTGGTGAGTCATTTCCTTCAAAAATGATCTATCGGTGGAAGTCTAATTGCCTTGTTGTTTTTAATTTTCTCTCTGATGTGCGTCCCTCTCTCTCCTCTCCTCCCCGCAGGCTGTTCTCAGCTCCTGGAGGAGCGGCCTTCCTGTAGCTGTATGAGTACTGGCTAACACATTTAGATAGCACAGACTCTGATGAATGGGACCCAAGTCAGCATCTGCTAAGGTCACTGTTTGGCCTTTCCCTGTCTTTCTCTCTCTCTCTCTCTCTCTCTCTCTCTCTCTCTCTCTCTCTCTCTCTCTCTCTCTCTCTCTCTCTCTCTCTCTCTCTCTCTCTCTCTCTCTCTCTCTCTCTCTCTCTCTGCTCTCTGTCTTTCTTTCTTTCTCACTTTGTCTTTTTTCCTTCTCTCAGTCTCATTAACTCTCTCTCTTTCTCTTTCTTTCCATCTGTCAGTCTCCCCCCCCTCTCTCTCTTTTGATCTCTTTATTTCTCAATCTCTCTTTTCCCCTCCACATCACCCGTCCATACTCTGACCACCGTTTGCTCGATCCTTTTTCTCGTTTCTCTTCCTCTCCCCCCGTAGCCTCCATGTCTCCACCTCTCCCTGCGCTGTACACAGCGCTGGCGTTTAGATCTATGGTGTTTTCCTTGGTGGGACTCCCGTTCTGCTGGAGCTTGGTCAGGAACACAGCTCCATCCATTACCTGTGAGAAGAGAGCCCCGGCCGAGGCGCCACGTGATGTCACCCCAAGGAGGCTTCCTGCTCCTAAAAGCCCTCCGATGATGGACAAAGACATAATCAAACGAGCCCAGAGGTGCCCCCGTACACATATACACACAGGAGAGGCTGAGTTCACACCAGACTACACAGTGAATGGATATACACACAGACCTGAAGGCAAGGCGACTCATGGATTCGTCTGGTGGGTGATTTTCCGGGGGGCTTTCTAGAAAGTTCTGTGGGCTTTTTTCCACATTTTTGTACGTTTTTTTTTTTTTTTTTTTTTTTTTATCAGGTGGAATGTAGAAGTGTATTGTATGAGTGGGGGGGTTTATTTAGGAGAGGTTCGGAAAACTGAAGCGCAGAGTAGATGATGTGATGAGGGCTGAAGGACAAAAGTGTGAGCGTTCAGTGTCAGTGTCAGCTGATGGGTGGTCGATGGGGAGCAAGGGGAGTGTCAATAAAGTGGATAACACACACACACTACACGCGCACACTCACACAGCACACACACACACGACACACACACACGTGGTCACACAGACACACACTCACAGACATGCACGAACGCATGCTCACACACTTACACACAGAACACACACGCACACACCAAGGGTGCTGGTACTGTAAAAACAGCCCGTCTCTGTCAGCGAGGTGGTGTAAAAACAAATTAGGCTGATGATTAATGGAAGGGAATAACAGCCCACAGACTGTCCACTGGAGGGGATGGGACACCCAGTGTGAAAACCAGGTTGCTGGCACACACTCACATCCACATGCGCAAAGACACCACACGCACACAGACGTGCCCATCCACACGCTCAAGCACACACACTCACACAGATGCATGTTCGTGAACACACACACACACTGCAGCTTTGAGAGAATATTTCCTTAACTTCAGTGACATTATCAAACAGGTCATTTGAAATTAACTCGCCTATTTTCATCATTATTATGCATCATCATCTAACCCAGTATTTCACCGTGTCTTCTGCCGAAGCTACTATTCTGGGATGACTTCCTCCATAATGAGATGCTGTGGTTAGTACAGTGGGCCTCCGTAAATGAGGTCTTTATTTGGGACGTGTTGAAGTGCTGTAGACAGTGTGTTCCCCTGTACTGAGGGATATCCATGTACAGTGTCTAACACAGGAAGGTGCCTGTCACAAGCTCATATCGGCAGCCTCCTGTCACACACACACACACACACACACACGCCCACACCAAATCAACCTATGTAGAGTCCATACTGCCTACACATGTAACATACACCTAAACTCCAACTATTTCACACAAAAAAAGAAAGCTGTGTGTGCATGTGTAGGCACATGTGGCAGGCCATTCAAATCAACAATAATATTTATAGAAAGACCTGTGGCAATATGCAGAAGAGTGGTAGGGAGAATGGGGGGGATGGTGTATGTGTGTGTGTGTATCAGAGTGGTATACGGTGACACAGCCATGCAGCGGGCACAGATGACAGATGGGAGACGTCAGCACCAGCACTCCCAGTGCTGCAGGCGGAGGCTGGGTTCCTGCTGCAGACTAAACCAGACCAGCCCCGCTACAGCTGGCCACGGTGCCGCCTGCTCACACACACACACACACACGCGCGCGCACACAGACTCGGTTTCACACACACGCATACACACACTCTCTTTCACACGCACTCTCTATCGCAGACACTCTCCATCACGCGGGCGCGTTTGCGATCGGTGGGTGAATCTAAGAATAATATTGTTTTCCCAATCATAAACCTTCACTCTTTTCTCAAGTGATTTGATCTGACTCTCATTCTCACACACTAATCCCCCCCCCCACACACACACACACACACCGTTAGACCTGTCGCACAAACACACACACACCAATGATAGATCGATAGATATTGAATTTCAGAATGTCCAAAGGACACAGGGAGAACAGTGGGATGTATTCACAGAGAGCAGACAGGCCCTCTGTGCTCCAGCAGATCCATCACCAGTTA
Source organism: Osmerus eperlanus (assembly GCF_963692335.1). Classification (NCBI taxonomy): domain Eukaryota; kingdom Metazoa; phylum Chordata; class Actinopteri; order Osmeriformes; family Osmeridae; genus Osmerus; species Osmerus eperlanus. The sequence goes on from NW_026911835.1 coordinate 11,305, forward strand.
GACACATCCCCACACACATCAAGCCTCCCAGGACATGACAGGAGGACGCCCCCTGATCTCCACTCCAGACCCAGCACCCTGGACATCCACACCAGAGCATGGGCCTACTCCGGCTGCCTGGACCCTCCATACTGTCCCATCCCCTCTCAGCAGAACTGAGCCACGGATCAATCCCCACAGCCTGGAGGAGGAAATTGAAGGTACTGCTGAGCAGGAGCCAGGTTCCTGGGGAGGGACACCAGGGTGTGGTCTGCTGATGGGGCCCCAGTGTTTCCAGAAAGACGGCTCTCCAACAGCAGCTCTCTCAGGGGAAGTGGAGGGTAGCTGGGACCAAACACTGATAGAGCCCACAACCGCTGGTTAGATGAGGCTACTCTTTCTCACAGTGTGGGTAGAGGGTGGATCAGAGATGGCAGAGGAAGCGGCCGGGTTGAGTTATGCCCTAATATCAGAGAGTGCATGGAGCTGGCATGGTATCCATTTCAAGGGGTGATCATACCTGTCTGGGGATATATAGAGCTCTCATCATATGGGCAAATATTGACCTTCATTCCAGACTTGATGGACTGGATTTGTGGAGGTAAAATCGTCCTCAGACTGCTTGATGTCATTCTATCTCATAAAAGTGGGTTCTGTTTTTAGGGGATGTTGGAGGAAACCCCATTCTGCCCGGGAACGGTTTCCCCAAACATTCATCCTGCCGTGATCTGCCAATTACTTTTAATGGAGCTGAAATACAACGGCGCAGCGAGGGAGGGAGGGATAGATGGAGGGATGGATGGAAGGAGGGAGGGAGGGGAGAGACGGAGGGAGCGAGAGAAGACATAAATCGGCCACCGCTGTGAAGCAGGCGGGAGGATGACTTCATCCAGGAAGGAGAGAGGCCCTTCTTGGCGGGTGTCTGGGAGTGATGGCTGATGGGATAGGAGACCAGGGCAGGTATTCTACCTGACCACACAGACCCAACACACCACAGTCTGACAGGGCCTGGTGATGTCCTGGAGGTGCATGGAGAGTGGGGATGGAGGGAGGGAGGGAAGTTAGAGGGAATAATGGAGACGGAGGAAGGAAGAGATAAAGGGTTGAATGGTTTTGAGAAACAGAGAGAGAGAGAAGGGACGGAGAAAAGGAGGGAGAAAGGTGGAGAAATGCAAAGGGAGTTGAGGAGAAATCTAGAAAGACGGAAAGACAGAGCAGGACAGAGGGCAGGAAGGGATCGAAGGAGAGAGAAAAGGCGACGTGAAGTTGGATTTAGGGAGAGAGGGAGGGAGGGAGAGAGGGAGTGAAGGAGGGAGAGAAGGAGGGAGGGAGAAAGGGAGTGAAGGAGGGAGAGAAGGAGGGAGGGAGTGAAGGAGGGAGAGGGGGAGTGAAGGAGGGAGAGAGGTCTGGGCCCACTGGTGTAGTCTGTAGATGTAACCTAAGCAGCGCGAGCAGTTAATGACATTTTATATAACTGTTAAGCAATTATTGAATACATAAAGCCTTTTTTACTACATCCGAGAGCGCTGTGCGTCAGGGAGTTAACGGCGGAGTGCGGTGGAGAGAGAAAGGGCAGATCGTCGGGCCAACATCGACATTTTCATTTGGCTCAGCAGTCGGGCCCTGCTCAGTCTGGGGCTCCACTCAGGTTTCATATGAGACCGGAGTGGAACCACAGAGCTCCCTGATGCTCAGTCAAACAGCCTGATCACTCTGCTAGAGGCTGGCCGGTTGAGGCTGTGTGGGGTGATGCTGTGTGGGTGAGGTTGGATGGATGAGTCTGGATGGGTGAGGCTGGATGGGTGAGTCTGGATGGGTGAGGCTGGATGGGTGAGGCTGGATGGGTGAGGTTGGCTGGCAGAGGCTGAATGGGTGAGGTTGGCTGGGTGGGGTTAGATGGGTGAGGCTGGATGGGTGAGGTTGGCTGGGTGAGGCTGGATGGGTGAGGCTGGATGGGTGAGGTTGGCTGGGTAAGGTTAGATGGGTGAGGCTGGATGGGTAAGGTGGATGGGTGAGGCTGGATGGGTGAGGTTGGCTGGGTAAGGTTAGATGGGTGAGGCTGGATGGGTGAGGCTGGATGGGTGAGGCTGGATGGGTGAGGATAGCTGTTTGAGGCTGTCACACACACTCTTGGAAATACATTTGACCACGGACTTGTGATTAAAGATTGTTAGTGATATCTTTTTCAAAGCATACCTATTAATCATACTATGGAAGGCCTATTATGGGATGTTATCGCAACATAAGACAAGCTGACTAAGGTGGTATGCTTGGTCATTCATGAAATTTCACAGTGCACTTATTCTCATTGATTATGTCAATGTTCTTGTAATGACTTTTAAAGTGTACTGTTGAAAAAAGAGAATATTTATCTATATTAATATCACTCAGATATTGTTTATGAATGGTTGTGTAACACCTGAAGTCCATCACTCATCTACAATAAACTTTATACAAAGTCAGAGTTGTATATTGTGACTGAGAGAGAGACTGTGTATTTTACCTACAGTGGAAGTTACAGGACTTTTACAACTTATTACTGATAAAGACTAGCATGTGGCCTTTCTTTGCCCTGCAAGTCTGTGTGTATGTGCGTGTGTGTATGTGTGTGTGTGTGTGTGTGTGTGTGTGTGTGTGTGTGTGTGTGTGTGTGTGTGTGTGTGTGCATGAGTGAGCACGTGTGTATGTGTAGGTCAATGTTATTAGTTGAATTAGACCAAATTGCATAACTATACACAGGCGTGAGGATATTGTGTTGTGTGCGTGGCGTGTTCCAGCCAGAAAAAGCCCTATTCATCTGAGAAAAATAACATTTAATTCAGGTAACCGTTTTATTATTTACTTATAAGAAATCAGGGTTATTCTATGGAACAAGGTGCACTATACATGGCAAACACGACCTGGAAAAGGCTACTAAAAATAACTGCAAACCATATCATAATATTTTCACAGTGCACTGTACTTGCACGTATGCGTGACCGCCTGACAGAAAGGAAAATAAACTAAGAAGATTTTTAGAAGTATTTTCTTTTGCTCTCACTCCATTTACCGTGAAAATACAGTGTCGAGTGCAGCAAGGCTGGTGGATGGGCACGGGCACCGGGGAAAGAGAGATGGAGAGAGGACACTGTGCCAGCCAGGAGGAAGAGGAGATGGGGGAGGAGATACTGGGTCGGGAGGCTGGGGCAGGTTGGGGTAACCAGAGAAGTGGAGAGCAAGAGAGATCGTAGGAAAGAGAGAGTGTGTGAGTGAGAGAGAGAACAAGACAGAGAGAGAGCAATAATGTGAGTGGGAGAGAGAGACAAACAGATCTCACCCAACACACAACCACCCACACCTGAAACACACCCAACACACACCCAATACACACCCAACACACACACAGTACACACCCAACACACACACAGTACACACCCAACACATACCCAACACACACCCAACACACACCCAGTACACACCCAGTACACACCCAACACACACCCAACACACACCCAGTACACACCCAGTACACACCCAACACACACCCGAAACACACAGCCTGGGCTCACCCCGGACCCCTCACCCAGCACACAGCCTAAGCCTCACCCCGGACCCCTCACCCAGCACACAGCACTCACACAGCCAGGGCAGGAGGTCTGGGTTCTGACAGCAGCCCAGATGAGATGGATGGAGTAGTGACAGGAGCAGGATGGGTGGAGGAAGGAGGGAAAACAGAGGTGTGGAGCCTGGCGGGGGAAGGCAGAGATGGGTGGAGCATGGGCAGAGGAGAGAGGGGAAAGGTGTGGACACTGCCAGAGTGCAAGGGAGGGATGGAACGACAGAGGTGTGTGTGTGTGAATGGCAGGTGTGTGTGTGAGTGAGGTGCGTGTATAGCTGAGGTGTGTGTGTGTGTGGGTGAGGTGTGTGTGTGGGTGAGGTGTGTGTGTGTGTGGGTGAGGTGTGTGAGGTGCGTGGGTGAAGTGTACATGTAGGTGAGGTATATGTTGGGATGGGTACGGTAGGTGTGAGTGGTGTTTGTGTGTGTAAGGTGTGGGTGTGAGTGAGGAGCGTGTGTGAGTGAGATGTGTGGGTGAGGAGTGTGTGTGGGTGAGGTGGATGTTGGGATAAATACTGCAGGTGTGTGAGGTGTGTGAGGAGTACAAACGTGAGCGGGCAAAGGGTCCAGGGAGAGGAGAGTGTGTTTGGTTGGTGCTGGAAAGAAGACGTTTTCCTGTGAGGTGTGTGTGAGGTGCGTGAGGTGTGTGAGGTGCATTGGAGGACTGCTTGAGGCGGGTGTGGGGTGCGTGTGAGGTGTTCTGGAGGTGTGTGTAAAGTGTGTGTAGTTTAGGTCGGGTGAGGATGCGTTAGCGTACAGTAGAACGTGTCCAGGTGAAGCTGATGGTTGGCCTCTCCCTGCTCAGGCCTTCTCTGCTCCAATGATAACTTGTGGTTTGGTTAATGTCCGCCTGGCCCACAAAGAGGGCTCAGAACAGCCTGCCTGGCTGGATGCAGAGCCTTCCATCACAAATACGACCAGCGACCCTCACTCTCAAAGAAGGAAATACCGCCTCCATATACCACCCAATTTACTCTGGCATCGGACTGGAAACCAGTTTTTATATGTATGGTTTTCCTCGCAGTGGAAACTAGGGGTGATGGAGGACGCTAACTACCTGCTTTTTCAGAACGCAGCCGCACGCTTGTAAACCCAACGCATTAGCATTCGTTTCGTGGGCCGCTGAGCCAATTACAGGATCTGAAATTCAAAAGGGAAGGGGTTTTTAATGGGTGTGTTTTCGCTTTTGGGGTTTTTGTTGTTTTCCAGTTGTTGCTTTTCTGACATGGTGGAAAGCAGGGTCCGGGCTTACGACTCAGCGCTGTGTAGGCTCCTGTCCCAGCCCGACTGTATAACAGAGGTTTAAGGTTCTGCTTTTCCTAAAGTGGTCCAGAACCGGGCATGGTGACCGCAGATCACAAAGACCCGTCTGAGAGGAGACAAACACGGTCCTGTCTGAATCTGGTCCCGGAGCCAGACAGAGCCGGAGGAGCGGGGAATGTTGTTACCTGTTGCTGCTTCAAGTCTGGTCTGTGTTGGTTTTGTTGGTTTGTGTTAAAATCTTGTGTGAGCCTGTAGTTTTTTTGGAAGCCTCAATGTGTGTGTGTGCTTGTGTTTCTCCGTGTGTGTGTGGGTGTGCCTGTTTCGTGTGTGTGCGTTCCTCCCTAAGCCTGGTGGTGGAAGAGTCCTTTTTGTAGATACAGGTGTAAGGGTAGAGGTCACGACCCTACCATGCCACAGCCAACTTGCCGAAGGGACGTCACATTTGTGAAAATATCCTCCCTAATCACCGATCCCTCCTCTCCTCCTCCACCTCGGATTTCTCCTCCTCTCCTCCTCTCCTCCCTCCCTCTCTTCTTCTCCGTCCTAAGTGTTCACAGGCCTCTCCATTCCTGGCATGGTCAGCTGGACTTTCTCAAGCACACCCCCACGGACGGCAATCGGAACCCCGGCGATGAGGTCAAGGGTCGCGGAGCGGGGGCCGTGTGTGGTGGGGGGAGGGCGTGGGAGGCGGGGGGTGGAGTGGCACTTGCCGGGCTTATCAAAGCTGTGTTTGTTTTGGTGGCTGATCCTGGGCTCAGCCTGGACAGCAGAGAGAGGGGGGGGGGGGGGGGGGGAAGCAGGACTGTCAGGGAGGCACGAGGGTTCATCAGGAGGAGGATGGATTTCGGAGGTCAAGGGTAAACATGGTATACCTGGACTCAGACACGTTTCCAAAATGTGCGTTCCTGCGCTGTTGAAGCGTGCGTGCGTGTGTGTGTGTACGTGTGTGTGTGTGTGTGTGTTGCCAGGGAGAGAGCTGAAGCATTACGCAGACCCTTCATGCCTTGCCTACGTACATAAACGTCGCTTGATTACCTCTCTAGTGAACCTGAAACTTCAAAACTCCCACACACACGCAAACACCTACACACACACTAAACATGCATGCACACACACACACACACACACACACAAAATAGAATTTCTCCTCATAAAGAGCAGATCTCCATCTCTGTCACAATGTTTATTTGGAGAACGTTAGAATAAGTCAGACTTAAAAGAGACAGATCTGGGAATCCCGACATTCCAGCACTGCAGGGCGGATCTGATGAACAACTCTCTCCCTCGCTCCTTCGCCTCCTTTTCAGCCTACTCCTATATCCCCACCTCCTCATCCTTCTCTCTCTCTCTCTCTCTCTTTCTCTCTCTCTCTCTCTCTCTCTCTCTCTCTCTCTCTCTCTCTCTCTCTCTCTCTCTCTCTCTCTCTCTCTCTCTCTTTCACTTCCTCCTGCACGTTTTCCTCTTATTTCCTCTTCCTGCTCCTTTCCCTCAAACATTGGGACACATGTATACTGATACTGAATGATTCTCCCACCACTGCAACAGAATAGTACTATACCACAATAGCACTAAGACCACTAACAAATAAATCCTAAAGACCCCCCACCCCCTCCACTAACCACCCCCAGCCCTGCCCCAGGTTAACCCCGTCTTGTCTCACAGAGGAAGGTCATTCATTAGCTCTAATTATCAAGGTGTTGGAGGAAGCAGAGCAGGTCTGCTACATAAATTAGCTACGTGGGGCCTGCGTTACTTCCTGGTTTGCCCCGGTCTGTCAGTCTCCTTGAGGGGACAGTTCCAGAAGCAAAATTCCTGGAGTTCATGCGGCCATCGATAATATTATGGCGAGCTTTAATGTCAACAAACACTGAGTGCAGCAATCTACTGGCCACCCCCTCAGGTCCTACCCTTCTACCTCCTCAGATCCTACCCTCCTTTACCTCCTCAGGTCCTACCCTCCTTCCTCCTCACTGTTTATATGAGCGGCCTGGTCATCACAGGAGTGTTTCCATTATCACTCTGAGGAAAACAAGCAGCTTTGAAGCCACGGAACATCAGGCGTGTGAATACAGCCTGAACTCACACAGTTTGGAGCCATGTCTAATCTCCTTCTTCTGCTCTCGGAGCTTCTCATGGACCATAAACATCTTGTGAACCTCACAGAGCACCCTGCTTTCATATTTTGGCACCTTAACCCGAAGATGAAAACCTGTTCAGGAAGATTACCCCCCACCCCCCACCTCTCCTCTCTTCCTAATCAGCTGTGTCCAGCAGAGGCAGTGTGGACGTGGTGAATCTGTGAGGAAACCCAGATGGGCCCCGCTTCGGTTCTGCACACGGCCCAATGAGGCGGAACACGGAACCCGCTGCCCTGACCTGCTGGGGTCACCGTGGAGATGGGGGTCGGCGTGGAGTCAGGGGCTTCCCAGGAGACGGCTGCGTTCTGAACCAACCCCAGGAGAGGGGGTCAGGACACAGCTAATTGAAGAACGGATCAACGTGTCAAAGCCATGTTGCCAAGGGAAAGTGTCATATTGGAGGGGAACATCAAAGAAAGACTGAAGAAGAGTTCTCTCTCTTAGCGTGTCTGACTGGTGGCCTCTACTGGAATGTAAAGATGTGTGTGGCGGCCATTTTATGACCACACGGTAAAAACAAAAGCCAACATCAACATGTCTTACCCCCCTCAGTTTTAAAGGAGGACTGGGAGGAAGAGAAAATCATCCTGTTCTTTGACTGCAGTAAGATATTTGACTGAAAAAGTATTAGACATTCACGTCGTCTTGGCTGACTCCAACACACTGTTGGAGATGGAAATGTTGGAACAGAAAGAGAGAGAGAGAGAGAGAGAGAGAGAGAGAGAGGTGAGATCCAAAGTGGTCAGCTTGTATATTTGGTTGGTGAAGGAAACACATTGTGGCATCAGGACAGGAGTTGAAAGGAGACCACTGCCAGTCTCTGTGGAGTGGATCTCATCTGTGTGTTAAATCTCAGCGCCCCCTCCCCCTTCCCTCCACATCCCTCCCTACCCCTCTCCCTCAACCCCTCACCCAACCCCCTTTCCCCTCAACCTCCCCTTTAAACCCCTCTCCCCACACCCAACCCCAGCCTCCCCGAAATATCCACCTCGCCACTGGCCCTAAGAACCCTCCAATGCTCCTTTCATACAGTAGCACATGAGGCAGCGATCGCTGCTCCTCCTCCACCACGCTAGGTCCAAACACACCCACCCCCCGGATGCTCCCGCCTGCCCACAATCTGTCCACCTCAGGCCCTACCAGCCTGGCGGAGGATGGGGGGGGGGGGGGGGGGGGGTGGGCAGGGGGTGAGGGAGAGGGGGGAGGGGGGGTGTCAGGGAGGCTGGTGGTTTGCGCTCGTCTTGGGTGGTACGGGGAGCGCCAGCCACCTTGGATACGTCCTGGAGACCACAGCTGGGTTTATTTAGACTCTGCGGAGATCGTCCCTCCTGCTCATCACCACTGATTTTAGAAGGTCCCACAAACATGTCAGTTTGATCCAAAATAGATGCAGACTAAATGAAGAGGACCTCCACCAATGACAGGTGTGGATGTTGTGAGATGATGACCAATGACAAGTGTTCGTCACCTGTTGCCGCGCCTCATTTGACGAGCCCATCGCATGTGACAGAAAAGGAACATTTATGGTTCGGTAAATATACAAGAAACTGTGACTGAAGATTGGAAGGGAGTGACTGCAAAGTTGTCAGAGACTCACACGATTTCTTCCACAAGGTCATCTTTTATTTGACTGCGACACATTCAACAGTTGCCTTGTCTGTTGTAAAACCAGCCAACTGCCCTCACATCAACACTCAAATTATAATGATTACGATCATGATGATCTGAGTAATGAATGGAGTTAAGTCTTATCCAGTCCTACAAAAACAGTGCAACAGACAGCCCGTTAAGCGCTAGCATAGTGGCTATCAACCCTCCAGGTGTGGACTGGTCTGGCATTATAAAACCCAGAAAAAAAGAGAGATAAATGTTTATAGTCTAAAGATGACATCACAAGAGCAACGGTCTGGGGAAATACACCCCCTCCACAGACCTCGCCTCCCCTCCTCGCAACCGCCGCTTTGGAAAAGATCTCCAAATGCCAGTATCCTGCCCATGCTCACCTCTGGACGTTTATTTTGTCTTCCATTGAAAACATAAACTTTTACTTAACTGTGTATTATTAGAAAGTAAGTCCCTTTTCCATTGGGCCTTAGAGATAGATGTGTGTATGTGTGTGTGGTAGGGGGGTTTCCTGTTTAACCTGTCATCGGCAACATAGAAGGATAGATGGCTTTTTAGTGGATGTGAGTAATTTATTGTATTTTTTAACAGGAGGTTTGTTGTGTCTTTCCTTTCTACTGTAATGGTTAAAACTCTCTCTCTCTCTCTTCTCTCTCTCTCTCTCACACACACACACACACAGACACACACGCACAGCCTTATCTAGCATCTCACGCTGATGTCAGTTTAAACCTCATGTGTCAGGTAGACTGACGTCCTTTCCTTGTTAGACATTCAGCAGACACAAGGTAACCCTACCCCAATATGTACCTACACACACACACACACTCTCTTTCTGTCTCCCTATCGCACAAACACACACACACACGCACGCACACAAACACTACTTGAACGCACACACACACACCACACCCCGATCACAGTCCCTCCACGTCTGTCAGCGTCAGCCCAGCCGGCCCGGATCTGTATCCTGCTGTCCGGGCCGAGCGGCTACCTGGACTCAGACCCCCATTGGAAACACATGTGGAGCTTCGCCATCTGACGAGGCATGTTCCTGTTACACGTATGTCGGCCGTCTGTTTCCATGCAGCCGGCTGGCGTATCCATGGGGGAGGGGGGGGAGTTTACAACGTGTCAGGGGAACACGCTAACACGGCCTGTCCCTCCAAACCTGGTTCACCGACGCCGAGAGAGGACTGGCTTTGCGTGGCGCTCGCCGCGCACTGATAGGCTGTTGTCTCGCTGTAGGGGATTCATCATGGACTGTTTCGTGACCTCAGTTTCATGTTGTGTTTTTGTTTATATTCAGTCAAAGCCTGCCCACAGTAAGGGCTTGTGTTGCTGGCGGGTTCCTTGGTCGTTCACATGAATATTGGTTTGTGTCGATATCTAATTGGGTTTCTGTAAACTTGTACTTAAGTACAATAGTACTGTAGCCTAACATAATAGAACAGTAGTGCCAAATCAAGAGTGCAGCCGGCTTTTATGAATGGTTCTCTACTGTAACGTTAATGGGATGGGCAATGATACTCCATCAGTGTCTTAGCCAGACCAATGATTGTGAGGAAATCATTCTTGGGCCTTCTTAGGGACGGATGTTTAAAAAGGCATAATGTTTCTGATAGAGTTTCAGGCGAGAGTCAGCGAGTTTATGAAGCCAGATTGCAAAAGGCCCCCTTGAAATGAGTTAATAGCTCAGAGTAAAATTAAGCCAAAAGACTTCTTGGTCTCATTTAATTAGTCTTTAACAAACAAAGCACAGCTCTCGTTTCTTCTGCTCCTGTCTTCTCTGCTTTCCTCTCTTCTCCTTTATTCTCTTCTCTATTAAGACTATGAAAAAAAATATTCATTTGAAATATTCATCAGTGAATGATTAGTCCTGACATTGTGTTCTCTTTTGTCAGACTAATGTAACTAGCGATACTAGTAGATGTGGCCAGCGCTAGCCAGTGCTGACAGAGCTGGTAAATGCTAGTAAATGTTAGCGGGGCATACTCCAGCTGCAGCTCTGTACCTTTCAGCTTTCTCTAGCTGGACAGCCAGAAGTTGAAGTCACCACACTCTGACATGCTGTTTAGACTGTTTGTCAAAACCTTCCTTTTGTCGCAGCCACTGGGTTTGCGGCTAATAGGTGATGAAAAGTGTTTTGGAGTCTACCAGCCCAGTCACTGGCGGAGGCTTCGGGCATTAGCATGCAGGCTAGCCAGGAGCAGCTCCCTGTGTACCCCCAGGAAGGTAACCCAACCCTGGGCTGGGTCTCCCTGAGGACTGCCTCTTCCTGGTTTACATGCCGTTGTTTTGATCAAGCTGCTGAAAGGCAGCTGTTATGAGAGGGACTAATGCTAACGAATGCTAATGCCGTTTGTCAACTCCTATACACTCAACTGCCCGTCTGACGGTTGAAGACTGGTCGGGGGGTTCCTTCTCCAAGAGTAGGCTGGTTTGGGATTATTTGGTGGGGGTGTGAAGCTTTTATCCGATGAAGTGGGTCAAGGAATTGTTGAATAAATTGTAGATAGAAGGAGAGAGAGAGAGACTCTTGTACCAACTACCACCCAATCAAGGCGGTTGCGGTGGACTTCACATTCTCTGTCTCTCCCATACACACACACACACGTACACACACAGACACCCACACACACCGCCCTGCCTGCCTCAGGTCTGATCTCTGGCACTGGTTTTCAGGGAGTCAGGTTTTTATTAAGCTGTGGTTCAGCCTGGCTTAGGTTCATATTGGGTGGTGTGTGTGTGTGTGTGCGTGTGTGTGTGGAGGGGGTGGGGGTGGGGGATAAGTTACTCTTTGTGCAAACAGGCAAAGGTGAAAGGCTGTCTGTATGGAAGGGTAGTGTGGCTGAGAGTTGACTTTCTGGCTCCAGTGGCCCACTCTGGGGCTCCTGCTCCAGGACCCTCCAAGAACCAGAGTGTTGTTCCTCCTGGTCCCTCCAAGAACCAGGGGGCTGTTCCTCCTGGTCCCTCCAAGAACCAGGGGGCTGTTCCTCCTGGTCCCTCCAAGAACCAGGGGGTTGTTCCTCCTGGTCCCTCCAAGAACCAGAGTGTTGTTCCTCCTGGTCCCTCCAAGAACCAGAGTGTTGTTCCTCCTGGTCCCTCCAAGAACCAGGGGGCTGTTCCTCCTGGTCCCTCCAAGAACCAGGGGGCTGTTCCTCCTGGTCCCTCCAAGAACCAGGGGGCTGTTCCTCCTGGTCCCTACAAGAACCAGAGTGTTGTTCCTCCTGGTCCCTCCAAGAACCAGAGTGTTGTTCCTCCTGGTCCCTCCAAGAACCAGGGGGCTGTTCCTCCTGGTCCCTCCAAGAACCAGAGTGTTGTTCCTCCTGGTCCCTCCAAGAACCAGGGGGCTGTTCCTCCTGGTCCCTCCAAGAACCAGGGGGCTGTTCCTCCTGGTCCCTCCAAGAACCAGGGGGCTGTTCCTCCTGGTCCCTCCAAGAACCAGAGTGTTGTTCCTCCTGGTCCCTCCAAGAACCAGGGGGCTGTTCCTCCTGGTCCCTCCAAGAACCAGGGGGCTGTTCCTCCTGGTCCCTCCAAGAACCAGGGGGCTGTTCCTCCTGGTCCCTCCAAGAACCAGGGGGCTGTTCCTCCAGGTCCCTTCAGGAACCAGGGGGCTGTTCCTCCAGGTCCCTTCAGGAACCAGGGGGCTGTTCCTCCAGGTCCCTTCAGGAACCAGGGGGCTGTCTCTCCAGGGCTCTCCAAGAACTAGGTGCTGTCCCTGTAGGAACCGGGGTGCCAGCCTTCTAGGTTCTTCCAGGGAACAGGGGGCCGCTGTCCCTATAGTGACCAAGGTGCTGTCTTTACAGGGCTCCTCCGGGAACCAGGCTGCTGGTGTCCGAGGACAAGATCCATGTGTCAAGTGTGATGCGCTGACACACAGAATAATCTTGTTCTGGACATGGAATATTAACTCATTAAACAGTGAGGGGTGTGGTGGACATTTGGACAGAGAGGGGTGAGGGACAGAGATGAGCATGGGTGTGCCGGGGGACCAGACGAGAGGCCTGGGTCTGGGGGGGTGGGGGACAGTGTTACGGACGAGAGAAAGGTGTGGGCCTGGCGAACGCGGAGGTTGCACAGAGGGGTGTGGGTCAGTAATGACAGATATACTGTAGAGGGGTGTGTTGTGGTTGGTGGTGGTGACTGCAGAAGCGTGTCTGGGAACTCCATCTGTCTTCCTTCTTCAGCACCGGGTTCGCCTTCACCCTGTCATGTCTCTCTCTCTCTCACGCGCACTTTCCTCTCTCTCTCTCTCTCTCTCTCTCTCTCTCTCTCTCTCTCTCTCTCTCTCTCTCTCTCTCTCTCTCTCTCTCTCTCTCTCTCTCTCTCTCTCTCTCTCTCTCTCTCTCTCTCTCTCTCTCTCTCTCTCTTCTGTAACTGACACTCTTCTACTCTCACTCTCTGTGTCACTCTCCTCCTTTTCCTCCACTCCCATTCTTTCTCTCTTTTCTCTCACTCTTTATTTTCTCTCTCTCTCCACAGCTCACAGTCTATCATTCAAACTTTGTTTTGTCGCTCAGCCTTTCTCTCCCTCTCTCCCTCACTCTCTCCCAGTCTCTCTCTCTGTCACTATCCCCACTCTCGTTCTCCTCATCCTGTCGGAGTGGCAGGGGTAAATGTGACCCTCGGAGACCTTTCTGTCGGCCCCCCTCCCCAGGCGGAGTCCGAATCCTGCCGGTCTGAGGAGCGAGGGGCGGGCCGCGGCCGAGCCAGACACATGTGGTCCACATTACCGAGGGCTCACACAGACCGACGCACAGCTCCGAAAACCAATGGGATATGAAACATTGCCATGTCTGCCCCTGCTTCCCATAATTCAATTGGGCCGACGGGAGCATGCTTCTCCTCTTCCTCCTCCTCCTCCCCGCCCTCCTCCTCTTCATCCTCGTTCGCCCCCGCCCTCTTCCTCAGGCTTGACAAGGGAAGTGGCCGCCGCGATCGTGTCCGTTGACAGTTCATCGCCGTCAGGAAGAGGTGATGAGACTGTTGAGTGACTGTGTGTGTTTTGATGTACAGCATGTGTGTGTGTGTGTGTGTGTATAATCTATACGTGTGTGTTGTGCAGTGCCTTGGCACGGTTCGAGGCAGCCCCCTCTTGCCAAGCCCAGGCCCGTCTCTGAGTGGATGTTGTGTTGAGCTGTCGCCATGCCAATAAGGCAGCCCTGAGCTGCCTGGCTAACACACATGATTACCTCCTAATGCCAGTGTCAGCGGCTGAGACCATCTGATTGACTGGTAATGAGCCACATCCCATTCTCTAACCCACCCACCCAACCCCCTTACCGCCCCCCCCCCCCCTCACCCCTCAAACCCCCTCTCCCCCCACCCTCCAGAGCTGCCAGGGTGCCAGTGTGAAAACCTTCACAGTCCAGTGCTCAGTGCACTAAGTCTACCTGGCCTCACAGACAGGACACACACTTCAGTGTGACCTCAGGCACAGGGTTTTTGCACCGTTTGTTCGTCGCTTTCGATCGAAAAGATTCAGCCGGCTGACTGAACGAAATGTAAAATGTGACGTACTCACACGGGGCACATAGCGTGTGTTCTCAGGTGAGGCAACCTCCACGCCAGCTACGGAACCGTTCCAGGACTTCTTCAGAACCACCGGCACTCTGTTTCATCTCAGCTAGCTTCAAGCTCTACATCACTGCAGAGTCTGCGGACTAACACGGGGGGCACTAGCACCAAGCAGTGCTCGGAAATGTCATTGTGAGAGTTGTATTAAAACATGTGTTAACAAGATGCCCACACAGTAATGACCCTGGGCACAGCAGGGGCCCTGTTCCCCCTCACCACTGTCTCTCAACCACCTGCGTATTGTTGACACGTCGAGCGGGCCCGACAACCCAAACAGCCGTCAATCGCAGCGCAACGTGACCGACGCGTCATTTATCACCCCCGCTGTCCGTGTGACGCGCGGTGGTGATGTCATCTGTTACCACTGTTGCTCTTGGCGACTGAACAACAAGGAACGGGGCAAGTAGCTTGTGGCGAACGCTCGGGAGAGTGAGAAGCTAAGAGGGCAAAACTGAGCGTCCCACGGACTGTTTAATGTGCTTTCTGATGCGTTTCGGCTTGACCTGCAGACCAAACAACTCTTTGGGACCGCTGTGTAGCCTAATTACCTACAAATTATGACTTGATGTTCACAGATACGGAGCTATGCTTCATATTGCCAGAATAAGTATCGTAATCAGATTTAGAGGCATAGCCATTGAGAGCAATGGGATTAAAACATTCTATATTGAAGTTTCTATATGAGAAATAGGGATCTCGAGCAGTTGTTACTCCGATAGTAAGAGATAGGAATCATTCGGGGATCCTTGAGCCGGCTATGAAACCCAGTCGACATGATTTCAAAATGGAGATTACATCATGCTGGATTTGATTTGTCGTAACCCTGCGTGTGTGTTAGCAAGTGTGTGTGTGTGTGCGCATACGTGTCTGCATGTACGTGTTTGTGTTTCCACACGTGTGTTGAACGAGAACACACGTTGGTCGGTTACACCCTCCCCTCCACCCCTCGGAGCCCAGACTACCTTTAAGCCTCTTGTTCTATAATCATCCGATGGAGACAATAGAGGCTTGGTAGTGTTTCAGGGTTCAGGACCTGGACCATTGGTTTTGGAAGAGGCTCCTAAACTAGTTAAAGTCATGCTGGCACAGTGAAAGGGCCGTGCTCCTGATTGTAAATGTCTGGGTGCATTAGCTAGCTGCTGATCTTGGCTGTTGTGCGGCCCTGCGGGCTGACAGGGGCGGATGTCTGACAGGCTGGAGGCCTACAGGGGTGCCACGCACACAGACCCTGAGGAGTGTGTGTGTGTTTTGGGGGGTGATACTCTGTGTGTGTGTGTGTGTGTGTTCGGGGGGACCCACTTTTGTGTTGGCTTGTGAATGTGCAAGGTTGTGTGTGTGTGTGTGTGTGTGCTGCTAGTGTCAAGTGTAAAGCTCTCTCTTGGAAGTCGCTTTGGATAAAAGCGTCTGCTAAAATGCATAAATGTAGTGTGTTCGTGAAGGAGTGCTGTGTACTCTTCTGAAGGTGAACTGAAAAGGTTTACTTGAATCTTCCAAGACCTTCATCTTCCGCTTCCTCTTGCTCGCTGCCAAAGCAGTCTCAAAGACTGGAGACCGCTTCTACACAAGTACCAATCCACTCAAACTTTGAGAGCTGACACACTCATCATCCAGCTATGGCCTCTCAGACGCAGGAAGAGAAAAAAGAGAGACAGAGCCAGAGTCAAACAGGATTGGAAACATGCGTAGATCCATTTCGAACTAATTAAACACAAACGTCAGTAAAAAAAAAAAGGGAGGAGGTGAGATGTTCTTTAATGGAGGTTTTTCTTTGAAATCTCCTCAGGCTGCTAATGTATTTTACTTGGACGGGGGTCAGACCGCCCCTCTTATCGAGCCAGGAGGACCGTCGTGTGCTGTGGCCCTCCACCCGTCCGCCTGTCCTCCTGTCCTCCTGTCCGCCTGTCCTCCTGTCCTCCTGTCCGCCTGTCCGCCTGTC
This sequence comes from Osmerus eperlanus, assembly GCF_963692335.1. NCBI lineage: Eukaryota > Metazoa > Chordata > Actinopteri > Osmeriformes > Osmeridae > Osmerus > Osmerus eperlanus. The sequence continues at coordinate 27,419 of NW_026911835.1, forward strand.
CGCCTGTCCGCCTGTCCGCCTGTCCTCCTGTCCGCCTGTCTGTTCGAGGCGCTCTCTGGCTTTGCTCTGGAGAGGAAACTGTTGACGGACAGGCTCTCTACCTGAGCCAAGAGCAGGAGGGGGGAAAATCAAATCAAATCAATATTCCAACATAACTTTTTAAATAAACATTTGTAGTCGGCAGACATTGTTGGCAGGCTCTCCCAGTAACCTGTCCCTGTTGGAGGAACTTAATCCCAGACGTTAGTTGGAAGTCTGGCCCATGTCGCTAAGATGGCTACCGGCTAGTTGTGACGTGAATAGCTCTTTCTGTTTATTCAGGGTAAAGACACAGAGAGAGCTGAATCCTAGCGTTTCTTGGGTGTGTGTGGGTGCGTGTGTGTGTGTGTGAGGAGCTGGACCTTTTCACGGATGATTGCTAATTCTGAATCTAAAACGATTCTTGTCAGATTGCTGTCATTACGGAAAGCATTTGCTGTTGAGAGACACTGCTAGTTTAATGGAGACCCAGGGGGCCAGTGAACAACCGTGAGTGCGGAAGACAACTAGGTTTCATAGTCTAGAAAGAGGTTTGGTTTATAATAGGGCCTGAAAATCAAGCACTGAAAAATCAAGCACTGAAAAATTGTTTCAAAAGGTTTGAGTAACGGTGTTGTGTTAGGGTATTGTTGGTAAACATGGGGCATGGGCATAGAACAGTGGTTGCGCATTTGACTTCAAGGTCACAGGTTAAACCCCCCCCCCCCATGTACATTGCTTTGGATCTGTGCTTTTGATTTCTTGGAAGTGTCTGCTAAATGAAAACGTCATTATTATTCTAATAACACTTTACAATGTAGAGAGTTGTAGCTACATTAGACTTCATAAGAGAGAGGTTGGATGTCTGCTTGTCCTGACCTCGCTCACCCTAGCATAACTTGGAGAATATTAAGTTCTCCAGAGGACCCAGTCAAATATAAAAGGCAGTATTCACATCGGGTTTGGGAGAATGGGGGAACGAGTCATGTACTAAACAGTAACATTATCCATTCACTACTGTATGTTTCTTTTAATAGAACGACTGAGAATACCTCAGGGATTCTGTGGGTTCTCCCTGTTCCCTGACTGAAATGTCAAACACACACGCACACGCACACACACACACCTACCTACACTCACACCCACACAAGTACACAGCCACCCACACACACACACACACACACACACTCACACACTTTCACACACAGACACACATGCACATGTAGACACACGCACACACCCTCCCTCTCTCTCCTCCCTTACTGGAAGTGAGGGCTGGGCACTTTAACTGGCTCTGGGGTGAAGCCAGACTCTGATTCACACTTGGTCGATGGAGAAGATAGATGACACCCTATGGATGTTCTTCATTTGTGGTCTGCACACACACACACTTACCACATTCACTCACACACACATATACATCTACCACACGTCCATTCATCGCACACACCGACCACAAATTCACTCTTACACTCTCTCTCTAATAAACACACATACACACACACACCTGTTTTATATGGGTATTAGTCAGACAACACTGACTCCAAACACAAGCATCAGGTCGAAGGGAAACGCCGTAAAAAGCCATGTTCCGTTGAGAAGGCTCTTCTGTCACGGCCTCTCTGTTTCTCCAAGGAGAACTGTCAATAAACACCATCATCAGCTGACGTTCCAGCCCAGAGCAACAGAGCAGAGCTCTCTTCCCGGACAACCACATACAAAGAGCCAGCAGGGTTACCACACATTAGGAAGCAATAACGCGGAGAGCCTCATACTAGGAGAAGAAAATCCATTTTACTTTAATTGGATCTATTCGATCCATTTGAACTGTTGCACGTGTCGTCAGGCAATTGAACTGTAATGCTGGCTCTCTGATCTCAGTGTCATGTCTTCTGGAACCAGGGCCTGGCCGCCTCCTCAGAGGGAGGTTTAGAACCTTCCGGACACTTGTCGTCTTACGTATTTGGTCCAAACATCAAGCTAAACACCTTCACTAACTGTCAGTCTGTATCCAAACCCCTCCCTATGCCCCCGCCTGTCGTCTTCCTCCTCTCCCAATCAGAGGCCAGGGTCTAGAGGGGCGGTGTGTCCGATTGGCTGAGAGGAGGAGGCCACGGTCATCTCAGCTCACACCGTATAAAGACCTCCATTCAGCAGGTAATCACTCTGCATACAGGAGAAGCTGCCCAGCTCAAATACATACATGGAACACACATACATGTGCGCAGATACACACGCACTCTACACATATGTGCTTCCACACACACGTACACACACATCATATACACACACACACAATCACACATTCATACACGTACACGCTCTAGCACACACATAAACATACATACACTTGGACAAGTTCTTCCATACGTACATGGATGTGCCCACGCACACATACACACACAGAAAAAAATCCAGCGGTTCCAAGAGAAAACAATTGGGC
>NW_026911836.1:0-3000 GCF_963692335.1 Osmerus eperlanus
GGTTGTGCTCCAGCTCCAGCAGGGCGGAGAGAGCAGACGTGCCTTTCTTCCCCAGGGGAGGGGCCATGGGCTCGGGGGGGGGAAGGGAGAGAGAGGCCCGCTCATCTGGAGACCCTTCATAGGACCGCTCTTCTACACAGAGACAGGAGAGCACCACAGAGAGAGAGAGACAGGAGGAGAGAGAGAGACCAGGAGGGAAGAGAGAGAGACAGGAGGAGAGACAGGAGGAGAGCACCACCAGAGAGAGAGAGACAGGAGGAGAGAGAGAGACAGGAGGAGAGCACCACAAGAGAGAGAGAGACAGGAGGAGGAGAGAGAGACAGGAGGAGAGACAGGAGGAGAGCACCACAGAGAGAGAGAGACAGGAGGAGAGAGAGAGACAGGAGGAGAGCACCACAGAGAGAGAGAGACAGGAGGAGAGAGAGAGACAGGAGGAGAGCACCACAGAGAGAGAGAGAGACAGGAGGAGAGAGAGACAGGAGGAGAGACAAGAGGAGAGACAGGAGGAGAGCACCACAGAGAGAGAGAGACAGGGGAGAGAGAGAGACAGGAGGAGAGACAGGAGGAGAGCACCACAGAGAGAGAGAGACAGGAGGAGAGAGAGAGACAGGAGGAGAGAGAGAGACAGGAGGAGAGACAGGAGGAGAGAGAGAGACAGGAGGAGAGAGAGAGACAGGAGGAGAGCACCACAGAGAGAGAGAGACAGGAGGAGAGAGAGAGACAGGAGAGAGACAGGAGGAGAGAGAGAGACAGGAGAGAGAGACAGAGGGAGAGCACAGAGGAGAGCACACAGGAGAGAGAGAGAGTCAGGAGGATCGAGAGACAGAGGACAGGAGGAGAGACAGGAGGAGAGCACCACCCAGAGAGAGAGCACCAGAGGAGAGAGACCGTCTTCTCGTCCCCTGCTGGCTCGCCCCCCCCCCCCCTCACCACAGAGAGAGAGAGACAGGAGGAGAGAGAGAGACAGGAGGAGAGCACCACAGAGAGAGAGAGACAGGAGGAGAGAGAGAGACAGGAGGAGAGCACCACAGAGAGAGAGAGACAGGAGGAGACAGAGAGACAGGAGGAGAGGACAGGAGGAGAGCACCACAGAGAGAGAGAGACAGGAGGAGAGAGAGAGACAGGAGGAGAGCACCACAGAGAGAGAGAGACAGGAGGAGACAGAGAGACAGGAGGAGAGACAGGAGGAGAGCACCACAGAGAGAGAGAGACAGGAGGAGAGAGAGAGACAGGAGGAGAGACAGGAGGAGAGAGCACCACAGAGAGAGAGAGACAGGAGGAGAGAGAGAGACAGGAGGAGAGAGAGAGACAGGAGGAGAGACAGGAGGAGAGCACCACAGAGAGAGAGAGACAGGAGGAGAGAGAGAGACAGGAGGAGAGACAGGAGGAGAGCACCACAGAGAGAGAGAGACAGGAGGAGAGAGAGAGACAGGAGGAGAGACAGGAGGAGAGCACCACAGAGAGAGAGAGACAGGAGGAGAGAGAGAGACGAGGAGGAGAGACAGGAGGAGAGCACCACAGAGAGAGAGAGACAGGGAGGAGAGAGAGAGACAGGAGGAGAGAGAGAGACAGGAGGAGAGACAGGAGGAGAGCACCACAGAGAGAGAGAGACAGGAGGAGAGAGAGAGACAGGAGGAGAGAGAGAGACAGGAGGAGAGACAGGAGGAGAGCACCACAGAGAGAGAGAGACAGGAAGGAGAGAGAGAGACAGGAGGAGAGCACCACAGAGAGAGAGAGACAGGAGGAGAGAGAGAGACAGGAGGAGAGCACCACAGAGAGAGAGAGACAGGAGGAGAGAGAGAGACAGGAGGAGAGACAGGAGGAGAGCACCACAGAGAGAGAGAGACAGGAGGGAGAGAGAGAGACAGGAGGAGAGACAGGAGGAGAGCACCACAGAGAGAGAGAGACAGGAGGAGAGAGAGAGACAGGAGGAGAGACAGGAGGAGAGCACCACAGAGAGAGAGAGACAGGAGGAGAGAGAGAGACAGGAGGAGAGAGAGAGACCAGGAGGAGAGACAGGAGGAGAGCACCACAGAGAGAGAGAGACAGGAGGAGAGAGAGAGACAGGAGAGGAGAGACAGGAGGAGAGCACCACAGAGAGAGAGAGACAGGAGGAGAGAGAGAGACAGGAGGAGAGACAGGAGGAGAGCACCACAGAGAGAGAGAGACAGGAGGAGAGAGAGAGACAGGAGGAGAGCACCACAGAGAGAGAGAGACAGGAGGAGAGAGAGAGACAGGAGGAGAGACAGGAGGAGAGCACCACAGAGAGAGAGAGATCAGAGGAGAGAGAGAGACAGGAGGAGAGCACCACAGATGAGAGAGAGAGAAGGAGGAGAGAGAGAGACAGGAGGAGAGAGAGAGACAGGAGGAGAGCACCACAGAGAGAGAGGAGACAGGTGGAGAGAGACAGGAGGAGAGAGAGAGACAGGAGGAGAGACAGGAGAGAGCACCACAGAGAGAGAGAGACAGGAGGAGAGAGAGAGACAGGAGGAGAGACAGGAGGAGAGCACCACAGAGAGAGAGAGACAGGAGGAGAGAGAGAGACAGGAGGAGAGACAGGAGGAGAGCACCACAGAGAGGAGAGAGACAGGAGGAGAGGAGATGAATAAGAGAGAGGGGGAGAGAGAGACAGGAAGAAAGAGAGACAGGAGGAGAGAGAGACACAGGAGGAGAGCATCAGAGAGAGAGACGAGAGAGAGACAGGAGGAGAAGAGAAACACAGGAGGAGAGCATCAGAGAGAGAGAGACAGGAGGAGAGAGAGAGAGTGAATAAGAGAGAGAAAGGGTGAGAGAGAGTGAGAGAGTGGTACAGTGGATCTTTCACGTAAAAAAAGAAAATCTAAGATTGTGCCCTCTTCCTGAAAGCCCGGACTGTTCCGGACTGTTCCGGACTGTTCCGGACTGTTCCGGAGCCTCACCCTGATGATCCTGTCGGAGCGATGGCGCCTGCGGATGCGGTTCAGCCCCTCCAGGAAACGTACGAAGCCGTCCAGCAGGCCC
>NW_026911837.1:0-5000 GCF_963692335.1 Osmerus eperlanus
TGTGCAAATGAAGGTGTGCTGCGGGGCGAGTCTGCAGCCGGATACGACTGCTGTATACTAATCAATGATGAATTAAGAGAAAGTGGGACGCCAAGGTAAACCTTAAGTGGTTTATCAACACAGCCCTAGCACATCAGTGAACTAGTGCTAAACGTCTAAAACCAACCATCTATCCTCCAAAGGACACAAACGTCTTTAAACAAAAGAACTCTATCAACGATGGAAGAGAATGGGGTTCAGTTTGAATCCAAACCTACTGTAGGTCAAAGCAGCCACCTCCTGACTGATGGTTTGTTTGGATTCAGTTGTCATGCCTCTGTCAGATTGCCATCCACACAGACTTAAAATCTATACAGGTTTTACAGGTGCCAATTCACTAACCAATGTGTTATATACTCTGTATTTCATTATTTTGACTGGTAAACATGACACATTCGTTTAATATGTTCATATTATTTGCGAGTTGGTTCATACTGACAAAATCCATCTCCAATGGTGCCCAACAGCACAATTGATCATCTCTCCTGATTCAATTGGATCACATCAAATAACCTTCTACACAAAATACCGCAAAATGTCAAGTATTAGAAATGAGATGTCTAGGGAGGACGAAAGAGATTATCAAATGTTCCGTGACACATTACCAACGACACGTTAAGTTACGGGTCTTGGTAATTTCAGATATACTTCAAAAAATAAGGCATAATTACTGTACTGATCCTAATCTCTGAAATGCGACGGCAAGTTAAAGTGTGACGAATTCCAACATGTGAGGGAGGGTCTCATTTCCAAGCGAATTTCCTTCTGAAATTAAAAGAGTATTTTATCAGCGTTTAATTCCGAGTTATACCCGTGTAGGGTTCTTTAATGAGGGAAGGGGATTCTTTGAGTTGCTATGTCGACTTGATATTGGAGTGCAGTTACTCACAGTTCAATTATCGTACAGTGACACCAAGAGGGAACTCTAAGAGTGTGACGTAGTCCAATTATACTTTTTTTTTTGCTTTGGATTATTGAGAACATTCTGAAAAAGATGATTGTGTTTCCACTGTCAGAAATGGTCAGACAAACACAGAAAGCCCTGTGTTTGTGAGTTAGAGTATTCCTCCGTACTAGCAGTGGTGTGGGTTTCTGTCTATTGCTGTGCTCACAACTTCAGACCTGCTTGTTCAAATATTACTCAAGAGTTGAAACAAACCTCTTTCATGGTATCAGCTCAGCTGTAAGACACACCAGCTGGTGTATGTATACAGCGTTCGCACACACACACACACACGAACACACACACAAAAAGAGACAGAGAGGCACATTTCCATCTGATGCTAGTTTACACTGAAGTCTCTTCAACACTCCCAGACATGAGCAGAAGCCCTAGAAAGCTCGTCTCTGGACGATGATGGATGTAAACGTGATCTGGAGGACTGCAAAGAGGAGGGGGGAGAGAAGGAGAGGAGGAGAGAAGGAGAGGAGGAGAGAAGGCGAGGAGGTGAGGAGGGAGGGAGGATAAGGAGAGGAGAGGAAGAGAAAGGAGGTGAGGAGGGAGGGAGGGTGAGAAGGGAGGGAGGGAGGGGTAAACAAGCAAGTAAGAAGGGGGAAAGAGAAGGATGATGTTCTGAAACGGAGGATGATGTTCGCCCCTCTCTAATGTGAAACAGAGAGTTCCCAGAGGCCGGCTTCATGTGTGTTTTTATCAGGCATCTAACATGGCCGACTTCCAGCAGGATGACCAGGGTCAGGCCGGGGTCCTGAAGGAGGCTGTCCACAGCCATGAGTGTCAACCTTGCTCAAACCCACTGTCCGGACTAATTGGGTCTGTCCTCATCAATTAAGCAGGAATGCAGCAACAACACAAAGTTTAGTGTGGCGCATCCAACCAACCTTATAAATGCAACAACCACCTCTCTCTCTCTCTCTCTCTCTCTCTCTCTCTCTCTCTCTCTCTCTCTCTCTCTCTCTCTCTCTCTCTCTCTCTCTCTCTCTCTCTCTCTCTCTCTCTCTCTCTCTCTCTCTCTCTCTCTCTCTCTCTCTCTCTCTCTCTCTCTCTCCCTCTCTCTCTCTCTCTCTCTCTCTCTCTCTCTCTCTCTCTCTCTCTCTCTCTCTCTCTCTCATCTCTCTCTCTCTCTCCTTCCCCCGTCCCTCTCTCTATCCCACTCTGGTCTAACCTATGTGTAGGCAACAGCGTGAAGGCTCGAGTGAACGATTCCTGAACGATGATCATAATAATCAAGCCGGCAAAAAGGGTTTTGTTCGGAGAGGAAGTCGGACAAACGAAACAGTTTTGGTAACGGGTTTCATCCTCAACCCTTTGACAAGCGGATCGCACAAAGCACCAAAGTCAGGGCGGCAGCGTCTGATGCGGGGAGGGAGCACTAAAGACGTCCAATCCTCTAAGTAAATCTGCTACATTCAATTGAACAGCCAGCTGACAAAATGCACTAAGCAGCAAAACAAAGATCCATATGTCGTCGGTGTGTGTGCCAGCCCCTCTCCAAGAGCTCCCAGTCAAATCCTGTTGCTAGGTTTTACATGCTGGCTGGATTCCAGCCACATCGTGCATTGGAGTGGACTGTCGCACCGTGGACACACTCTCACACACACACACACACACAACACACACAAACACACCACACTAGCAGAAGCTAGCAGAAGCAGTTATATTTACCATGCAAACTGTGTGCTGTGTTTGTGTGTGTGCTGTGTGTGTGTGTGTGTGTGTGTGGGGGAGGGGGGGGGGGGGGGGGTCTGTGAGCTGGGTCCAGACAGCAGGAGAGGGCCTGGGGCTGCAGGGAGATGGCTTGGAGAGGAGCCGTGGTGCTGGACAGCCCAGCCAGGCCTCTGGGGCATTATACACCCTCTGACATCAGTCCTCTTTAATCAAATATCTAATTACTCATCCTATTTACTTGTCAGAGGTCCAGCCCCCTAGCAACACGTCCTGACCCCCACCCATCCCCCTCCCTGTTGCCTCGGCTTGCCTGGCTGCTGCACCTGCTCGGTGGCCGGCAGACCCAGGAATGTCCCAGGGCTCGTTTGGGCCCTCCCTCCACCCCTTGTCCCACTCCTCGCCGCAGCACGAGCACACAAAGGGACCAGGAAGACCACAGGAAGCTGGACCCGGCCTGGGAACATCAGGACGTCGCTCACAAGGGACAAGCTGGGACGGGCCAAGACCAGCAGCTCCACGCAGGATGGCACCGGGCACAGCTGAAGGCGAGGCTGGCCTTTATGCGCCGGCTTTGACGCACAATGAGATGAAACGTCGAAGACTCTTTTGAGTGCTCGCAAACCAATATTTACCTGAGCGGATCAGAGGGTAGTAGGGTCAACAAGATTCTCATGTCAGGTGGTTGTGCTCGCTGAAAGAGAGGGAACAACAGCGTGTTGTCTCTCATCTCCGGGGCTTTAGCCGGGCTTACAGGCAGGCTGGTGGAGGGGTGCTGCAACGCTCCAAGCTTCCGTCTGTGTTCCTGCAGGATTAGGCTTTCCAGAGCTTTCCAGAGCCTCTGCAACAGCCATCAGCAAACAAACAAGAGAACGACTTCCATCACACACACACACACACACATATATACATAGGTGCAAAATCCCCCACACACACACACACATATACGTACTGTACACACATCACACTCTCTCACAAATGCGCGCACGCCCTCACACACACACGTACAGTACACACACAGCTGCTGCCGTGCCCTGGTGGGAGGCACGCCGCTTCCAAAGCCACATGCTGTACTCCGCAGGCTACATCAATCCTCGCCGGCCTATTGTTGCCGTCCACCTGCGTGTAACCTCTCATCCTCGACCTCCGACTGCACCTTCTAACAAACTCTCTCTCTCGCACGCACGCACGCGCGCGCACACACACACACACAGACTCTCGCACGCACATAGGTGCGCACGCGATTTAGTCAGGAATTTCTACCCCAGACTTTACTGTACTGTAGAAAAGCTTTTATCCACACAAATACACACGCACTCACACACACAAGCACACACTAAACATAGGAGCTTGAGAAAAAAAATCAATTGAGCTCAACAAACAGTCGGTCGTGTAATGATGCCTAGTTATCCATTTATGTCATGTCAGTCTAAGGGAGTCTGGATAGGTCTGACATGGGGGACATGCAAGCATTGATCTGCACCAAGTTATTATCCACAGCTCCACAGAAACAGTCACAGCCCTTCTCTGGCTGAAGACCAGTCACTCCAGCAGACAGACAGACAGACAGACAGACAGACAGACAGACAGACAGACAGAATGTGACATTCATGTTCCGTGTTATTCCTCCTAGAATCAAGGACTTCTGAGAAGTCTTGTATTGATGTGTGTTTGCTTGAAACTGGACTCTTGAATAGTGACTCACAACATATTGTTGTTGCCATGGGTTGTTGCATTTCCTATCTCACAGCTGCGTGTGCAGTTCCATGTAATCCTGCCATGCAATAAAAAGATTTAATTAGAGAACATTGCTTATTTACAAAGAAACGACTGAAATACTAAAGGGATACTTGCAATTGGGAAAACAAGTTATGTTAACTTGTTGTTTGACTGCCGCTAAGGTAGAAAAGCGCTATATAAATAAATGCAGTCCATATTAAATCCAGTTGGATGGGCTTTTGGTCTGAATTAATAGTTGTTAATCAGCAATGATGATTCATTTTGGTCAAACTATTGAGGATAGTACAAAACACTGTGATTTATATGTGTTATTTAACCTCGGAATGTGTTGAGGAGCACTGGAGATGATCAACCTCTCTGACGATCCCTCAGAGGTCATTGATGGTTATATAGTGCCACCTACTGGTCATAAAGTGATTTACAGCACATGAGCTGCTCCTGAGAGCTTACCATCAGCTCTCTACTTGGTCATGTCAAATCAATACGGCCGGAAGACAATTTAAGACTAATGATAATGTAAGTTAAACTATGCAATTACATATGTACACTTACAGCAAATAAGACTCTAATCTAACTATCCAAGTCAATCAAAACATCC
>NW_026911837.1:7500-21865 GCF_963692335.1 Osmerus eperlanus
TGAGAAGTTCAAATAGTTTTGTAATCAGACGGCGGTTAAAGTTTCGCTGGGCATTTCCAAACACTTCTCCTAAACCAAACAAACTGCACTTTTCAGAGAGGGATGGCTGAATGCCACAGCTAATACCAGTCTGAAAAAAACGTCAGGTCACAGGTGACCGGATTCATCACCGTAATCATGTAGGCTGTCATTAAGGAGTGTTCGGATCAGCACACACATTTAAATTTCTTGTATTCAAGGACCCACTCAGTGACTTCCCACACCGTCACCCTCATGACTCACCCATCCAGTCCTTACTGGGTTATGAGGAAAATACTCAGTTTAAGCAACATGAGAACAATAGTAGGCCACCCAATCACCACAAAGGCCTTCTACAGACAGGAATGGGGAATTATATTATCCTTCATGGATGATTAAATATCCTAATTAAGACGTTCTAGAGAAGAGAAGACGAGAAGAGACAAAGAAAAGAATAGAGGACAGCCGAGAAGAGGAGAGAGAAGAAGAAGAAGAAGAAGAAGAAGAAGAAGAAGAAGGGAAGAAAAAAAGAAAGATGTGGGACTTTTTTTCTCCCAAGGTGGCAACCAGAGGTGTGGTCTCGCGGCAGTGTAACTAGAGCCACATGACACCGACAAGAAAAACACAATCTGAGTGATGACTGCACCCTCCATCTCCCCTGATTCCTAGATGAGGGCCGAGGCCTCCTCCTCGCATGGGTCAGACTGGCTCCATCACCTGCCCCTCTGCTCCTCCCAAGAACCAGCTGTCATTAGTGTGATGCCAGGGGTTTAAAGCGGTTGTCAGAGAGAGGGGATAGACTTCTCAAGAGTTGATTTCAAGCTGAAACCTGCCCCTTAGGAAATGAAGCTTGTCCGAGTGTTATTAAACCTGTAAATTCAGCAGCTGCTGCCATCGGTCAGTGAGAAAGGCATTCTACCAACACCACAGCTCTCTCACTCTATCTCTCTCCCACTCCTTCAATCTTCTCTCTCTTTTCTGGCTGTCTGCCTACTCTGTATACCTCGCTTTTACAAACACACATGACGCACACACGCAAACGCACACTCTCCCGGACATGAAGTCGCCTTGTTTACTGGGTCAGTGACCGCAGAGGTCACGGTGGGGGGTGGAGAGTTTGTTCATTCCTTCGGAAACTCGACACCACACAAACACTTTCTCTCGCACACTACACTCTCGCACACACACACGCTCACACACCACAGGTAGAGGAGCCGGAAGGCAAGCAATGAGGTGTGACCAACAGAAAACCAGATAAAGAGCAGTAACTTAAGGCCAAACGGGGGAGCAAGAAGCAACATACATATAATATTACAAAAGCTTTATTGATCTTCAACAAAATAGAACAAAATAGAAAAAAATAGAACAAAATAGAACAAAATAGAACAAAATAGAACAAAATAGAACAAAGAAGAGATAGTAAAAAAGCATGCAATCTAAATAATTCCATGGTTCCTTCAGAAAACAGCAGTGACTCACAATGGCCTGCAGGGGGAGATAAACCCCAGGAAATCGTTTTAAGGGGACCAATGGGAGAACATCACAGACGTCTTAATTAAGAGATAGAATATGAGGCTGGTGAGTGTATGTGCACTGCTTTTGTTTGCTATCAGTGTTATGGCACACATGCATAAAGGATCCAATACCCAAACACTTCCGACTGTCAATTTCCCTGGTAAAAAAAAAAACAGCCCGAGGCCTCCTTAATGGTAGCTTAACTGATATTGATTGATCCTTCCAGTTCAACTGATGGTCAATTAATTTCTGCTCCCCGGAGCAGACAAAGCTTTTCCCTGGAGGCTTTCACTTCAGCCTATTAGAGGCATTAAGGTCTCACTCATGATTCAAAGCCTCTTATGCTTCTGATAGATTGGAGGTGTCAGGTCTCGCATGCTTTGGCGAAGATGAACAAGTCTCAAGTGACACAGCATGGAATCTGTATTTTAAACTGAGCAGCAAATGTACTTTGGTAAAACCAACAGAGTTTTTTTCCTTTGCAACTTTTCCCATCCCTGTTATGTGAAATGAATCAAAAGTGGTTTTAAAATGTCAAATCTGAGCTGTTGCTTTGGTACAATTTGGTTTCATCTGGCTGGTAGCAGAACTTGTCTGGCATGTTTCTTCTGGAGCTTGGTAACTCAACCTTTCCCACCCAACTCTTCAAATGAACATCCTCACAGGCTGCTCTGCTGGATCAATTCACTATTTGCATTCTTGTACCGCATTCCCACATTGTGAGTAAACACTGATCCTGCTGCTGTTTCTACATGATGTCATTAGCACACCCTCCACCCCTCCATCTCTCTCTCCTCCACCTCCCTCCCTCCCCCCCTCCATCTCTCTCTCCTCCACCTCCCTCCCTCCCCCCTCCATCTCTCTCTCCTCCACCTCCCTCCCTCCATCTCTCTCTCCTCCACCTCCCTCCCTCCATCTCTCTCTCCTCCACCTCCCTCCCTCCCTCCCTCCATCTCTCTCTCCTCCACCTCCCTCCGCCCCTCCATCTCTCTCTCCTCCCTCCCTCCCCCCTCCATCTCTCTCTCCTCCACCTCCCTCCCTCCCTCCATCTCTCTCTCCTCCACCTCCCTCCCTCCATCTCTCTCTCCTCCACCTCCCTCCCCCCCTCCATCTCTCTCTCCTCCACCTCCCTCCCTCCCCCCCTCCACCTCCCTCCCTCCCCCCTCCATCTCTTTCTCCTCCTCCACCTCCCTCCCTCCCCCCCTCCATCTCTCTCTCCTCCACCTCCCTCCATCGATTGCACTTTCCACAAACAACATCAAAGGGTTTACAGCGTCAGAGGAGAAGAACCCATGTTTGGATCACATAGTTATGTAACAGTTTGTTAGGGCTTATCCTTCAAAAACACGTGCCCCTGCACTCGCATCACCAACAGTCTGTGCGATTCACCACCATGATTGTGTAAGGATGTTAAGTATCTACAGATAATGTTGTCATGGTTTCCTTGTGCTTTGGTTCAAATCCCTGTTAGTGTCTACTTTGCATGTGTGTCAGCTTTGGAAGAGTCCAGATGTCTCTACCGCTATCGGACAGTCTAATCGTTAAATTGCTCTCTTCACTTTAAACATGGAATAACACAAATGTAAAATGCCTTCCACGGCATCTATTGAAAACAACTGTCACAGATGCCTGATGTCATGTGCTGCATGAACAATAAATGGGGTCCCTGAGGGTATCTGTGTGTGTGTGTGTGTGGGGGGGGGGGATAGCCAAGTATCCCACTTGGACACAATATTATCTCTGATGTAGAGGGAACCTGGTGAAGCGAGGGAAGCAGCTCTCTGATCAATTTCCTCTAGTCTACCCCAGGGAGGAACCCACCAGAGTGATTTAATCTTACGTGACCTGCCTGGTAAAAGGGAGGAAGGGAAAAGCCAACTAATCAAATGGCTGCAATGTCAAACTAAAGAGACCAGGAAACAACTGCTCAGGCTCTCAGATGAATATGGTATAAGATTGTGCTCATGGAGCCTACTGTATTTAGAATTTAAATATGCCATATGAGTCTATATAGGTACAAACACCAGCTTGGTTAAGTCAAAAGAAATCACAGCTGTGCAAGTAAGGCAGTTTTGTTAAGTTTGAATGGTTCAAGCTGTTAGATTAAGCGGGATACTTTCGTTTTGTTATTTGTGAAAAGATTTCTTAACACCTGTAGCATTATAGATGTTGTAGACAAGCTTTATTTAATAACTGATACAAATATAATTGTTACTATGTACTATGTAAGTTGGCTTTCCCAGCAAGTACAGGAGGTAATACAGCTACTAATTTATAATGCTACAGGTGTTAAGAAATCTTTTCACATTGCAATGAATAACCCGTGGAAAGTGACGCTAGCTTGCCCAATTTATTCTCACTTCATAGTTGAGTCTACAAGTTTGTTAATATAAAGGGTATTTCAAACAACAGTTTGAGCGAGACAGTCTTTTATTTCAGCAGATGTGATAGTTGATCAGTTAAGCTTCACAACCATCACTTCCGCAATGATGAAGTGCCGGGGTGTGTAAGGACGTTGTCTAGTGCGTCTACGTGGAACAGCCACCACACCGAGCTGCTCTAAATGATAGCAGAGAAATACAGGGGAAACAGCCAGAAGAGGGACAAGACGCTGCTCTCTCGGCTGCGGGATATTGTTGTTTCGCTATAGTGTTAGACTTACCCGCTTTGAAATTACCGTCACACAGACTGGATGATTTCTGTAGCGCACTCGTGGCCACCCTGTAAAAGGAAATGTTCATGGTTTTGGAAGGCTTTATGGAACTAGCTAGCATTAGCTAGCGACGCTCCTGGCTGCTCTGAAGGAAATTATTGCTCGTCTAGCTAGCCAGGATGCTACGGTGGATACGACAACAGCTGGTGAGACGAGTGTTTGCTTACTTGAAGCTAGCTGTAGCTAGCTAGTAGCCTTCATTCAACTTTGTGCTACCAATAGTCTCTTCAAATATATTAAAATGTACTTGTATGATACCGTTTGAGGGATTATTTATTATAGGGAACCCTAACCCTGAACAGTTTAGGTGAAGCTAAGCCACCTTTTCTAGTACCTAGCGAGGTGCATAGAAGCTGGCCTCAAACTTCTCTCACTGCTACTGCTTTTGACAATGTCAACATAAAGTAGCCATTTAGCTGGTGCTAGCTAAACTAGAGCTAGCTACCTGGCAAGTCAGACGGATAAGTTAACCATATTCACCAAGCCAGCCTGTGAATGTATGGGAACCAACATATTCTCGAGTCATTTCGTTAGTTTGTTTGTAACATTGTAGTTTAATAACTTTTATTATCCAGCAACCTATTGTTGGCTGTCTAGTGCTCGGTACCTTTTGTAACGTTATTAGTAACTATATAGGAAGAAGTTTGTGTTGGCTTAACTGGATTTCAAGGCTACTGTAGTTAATGTTTAACACGTCAAGGCATTATTTAGCGAAATGCACGTCTGAGAGTGTGGTCATTACTAGCACGCAAGATGCCCCATAGTCTCATAATAAGCTATAGTGAAAGTATTACAGCCCGATTGAAGCAAATGTTAATGGTACGCAGCGGTTAGCTAACGTTAGCTAGAAAGGTTCGAAGGACTGTAAGGACCCAAGCCATGTCAATGTATGCCAAGTTCCTTTTTCGTGTGGATTCAGATGTAGGTAAATTATGCCATCTCACTTGGAACCAGGGAAATAGTCTCCAGACACATTCAGTAGAACCACCAACTTCTCAGGCTTTAGTAAAGTAAGTAAGCTAGGGTGTAATTTCCATGTATGAGCTAACCAATTAAGTCGTTATTTTGATTAATACTGCACGCCTTTGTTACATACGTGTTTTGACAAAATGCTATAAACCTAGGCCCATATATGGATTAACGAAGATCATGATCATGTGTACAAAGTAGTGTTTTGATTCATGGTTATCTGTCTTGTTTAATTTTAAACTTCCCAAAACAACATCCTTTTTCAGTTAAAGGTTCTAGATGACCAGTGCTTAGTTATTTAACAACAAGTCTATTGTTTGTGTTAATATTTATGATCTTGTTTTATATGCAGACAACTCCCAATGTCTGTTACCTGCAGTTGGTGGACTGAAGCCAAATGCTTAGCTTTCAGTTCTTCCTCAAGAATACATAGACAACTAAAGTCTATAGCTGCACTTGGCTGCGAGACTAAATTGACCTTGAACTTCCTTACAAGCCTCCTCTTCAAGATTCACCTCAGTGGTGGTGATGATGTCATCATAACAACCCTTTATGTTTCATGGCCTGTGGCGCGGAATAGATTCATATTATTAGGCCACTGTGAGTCCTGCAGATGGAGGATGGTGCAGGAAGGGGGGTGGGTGGTGGTGGGGTGCACCTCTTTCTGCCATCCATAAAACAGTGATAAGACAATGGCTCACTGTCGTGTTAGCAGGATGGATGAAGCAGAGAGGGAGGGGCCGGCAAGTCCAGTTCCTGGTGTGCCAGCGGAGGTCAGCTGATCACAGGGGGCTGCAAATGGGTAGTTCCAGGGATCCAGAAAGACAGACGGATGTAGGAGAGAGAGTGATAAAGAGGAGGTGGAGGAGAGTTGGATTAGAGAAAGAGAGAGGGATGTAGAAAAGGAGAGAAGGGAAGTCAGTTGTACAATCGAGTAAAGTCGATTTTTGTAAAAGGGGAGTGGGCAAAGGAAAAACTTAACAGCAAGAGACAGGAAAAGAGGGAGATCAGAGAGCCACAAAGAGAGGAGGATGAGCCAGGAGCTGGAATGGAAGTGGAGAGGGCCGGAAGGCAGCCGGGGCCGCTGGAGACGGAAGCCAGAGAGTGAGAGAGAGAGACCTCAGAGAGAGAGAGAGATAGACCTCAGAGAGAGAGACCTCAGAGAGAGAGAGACCTCAGAGAGAGAGACCTCAGAGAGAGAGAGAGAGAGACCTCAGAGAGAGAGACCTCAGAGAGAGAGACCTCAGAGAGAGAGACCTCAGAGAGAGAAAGAGAGAGACCTCAGAGAGAGAGAGAGAGAGAGAGAGAGAGACCTCAGAGAGAGAGAGAGAGAGAGAGACCTCAGAGAGAGAGAGAGAGAGAGAGAGAGAGAGAGAGACATCAGAGAGAGAGAGAGAGCGGGGGGGACGGCACTCTGTGCAGCTGTTTACCTGCGTAACACTCCGCTGCCTCGCATCATTAGCGCCAAACTGAATGGCGTGCCACTCACATCCCAGCTGCCCTGCTCTCCTACCCCCCCCCCCCCCAACACACTCACAGCTGCATACAGAGGGGGACCGAGGGGCGGCGGGGATGAGGGGAGGGGGGAGTTCCAATCAGCTACCCGCACAGTTCTGACCCGGGCTTGCACCCGGGCTCGTTGCAGCATCGAGACGCCGTCAGAAGGAGGGGAGGGAGGGACAGGAAGCTATCTCCATGGTGACAGCCACTCTGTCATCATTAGTGGCCCTGCCAGGAGGTCTGCTGTAAAGATGATGGGCGGAGGGGAAACTGGCTTGTTTTATAGGAGGCGCCACAATACTGGATCCAGCTGGATGATGTAGTCCTGCAGGCTAGACTTGTGTCAAGAAACTGTTTGAGTAAGCTGTTGTGCTGTTTGCCTATGGGAGTGCTACTATACTTTTAAGACTTGAGTGTTTTTTGTTTGTCGGTTGGTTTCGAGAGACAAAATGTAGTCTTTCAAACATTAGTCGGCCGGATGTTAGCTGTGTGTCATGTACCAACAACAGCTAAAACAACCACGGGCTTGCTATGCATACGCTAGCCGGCTGACAGAACCATGTGTGAACCTTGTGTTTCTCAGTGTGTGTCAACTGAATGTGCAGCTAGGCTCCTCACATCGACCTGGTTTGCATAACCAGCCATTGCAGACCTTCCGTACGCACACACACGCACACTATCCTACAGCAGAAGGGGTGGAAAGACAGCTCATTTGTTTAGACAAACTCGGCGAGTCTTGGCTCAAAGTCTTAACCGTGGTTCGCAGCCTTTTACTCATGTTCTACTCTGCATAACTTGGCAGAGATCTTCTCCAGCAACAGGTGTGTAGGAAGTGTGCATTAACACCATGCGCAGGGCTAGTCTGAGGGATGGCCATATTGTGTCGTGGGCGACATAGAGAGAGATGGTTCCCAACGGGTCTTTCAGCACTCCTATTCCCTCGCGTGTTTAAAAGACAACACCCTGACCTGTTTTCCTAGAAGGGCTGACTGCAGGTGAATTGTGTCGTCCCCTCCCCCACGACCCCCACACACGGCCGTGTTAGAAGTCGATCATAGCTGGTAACTGGCTGCGCATTTCAGAAAAATGTACCAAAACGGTGTCAGCAGACCTTGTGTGATCATGTGACGCTATTAAACAGTTAGAAACCTCTATACTATTAGTCTGACTACGGCCTAGCCGTCTACATCAACGTGTTCCGAACCTCAGTTCCTGTGGGTCTGGGTTCTTTGGTGGCAGGTCTGTTGGGGTGCAGACCGTGAGATGGGCGGCCCTAATCTCTGGTGGTGTTTTGATGTCTGGAGGATCCGCAAGGAGGGGGGGCTGTTTGTTTGAGACCCTGCAGGACTCGTCCCCCTGCAAGGACTCGCTCCCCTGCAGGACTCGCTCCAGTCAGCAGTGTGTGAAAGACAGAGGCGGTAGTCTTGGATGTGCTGGGAGCTTCGCACACCCGCATCATGAGATTAGGAGCCTAAATAGAATACAAGAATGTGAGCGTGAGTCTGTGAGAGACGTGTGTGTGTGTGTGTGTGATGTAAGCACAGAAGCCCATTGAGGAGTGCTGCTGTGTACTGTGCCAGGCGCCTGCCTGCAGTGACAGGATGCACGTGTGCTGTGGCGGTCCCACAGACTGGGCTTATATTCCCTGGTCAGCAGCACCGCCTGTACGACGCAACGCGCCCTGCTCGGATGCCCTGGCTGAACCCCTTCGACACAGGCGAGGGTGAAGGTGCGGCCTGTGTCTGGCACCCACCCACCGGATCCATAGATCTAGAAACGTCCAGGGGTGAGGGGTTGGAGCGTTTGTTTCGGTGTTCGATGAGCGCCGCTCGGTCGAATCAAATCAATAACTAATTGCGGACTTATGTCTCTCTCTTTCTGTCTTTGTCTCTCTCTCCCCCCCCTCCACGGTCTCAGGGCTTTGACCCCCCCCACCAGAGCGACACCAGGACGGTGTACATCGCCAACCGCTTCCCGCAGCACTACAACCCACAGAGGTTCGCCGACAACCGGATCATATCCTCCAAGGTAAGTCTGGGGAGACGGCAGGCTGGCGGACTGTGGTCTGGAAAGGTGGTAGTCAGGGGAGACGGTCGTCTGGGAGACGGTCGTCTGGGATACGGTCGTCTGGGAGACGGTCGTCTGGGATACGGTCGTCTGGGATACGGCCGTCTGGGATACGGTCGTCTGGGATACGGTCGTCTGGGATACGGTCGTCTGGGATATGGTCGTCTGGGATATGGTCGTCTGGGAGACGGTCGTCTGGGAGACGGTCATCAGGGACCTCAGAGACCGCATGAAACCCCTGCTGCGTCTGCTCACAGATTAGAACTCATCTGAGTCTTACTATGTCAGTGTTAGATGGTGTAGGGCTGCCAATAAACCTACTCCTCAATGTCAGGCCTACACACACACACACACACACATACACACACACATTCTTTGTGAAAGAGAATCCTCTGAGCCGATCACCGGTGTGTTCTTCCTCCATGTGTCTCCCCCAGTACACCATATGGAACTTCGTCCCCAAGAATCTGTTCGAGCAGTTCAGAAGAATCGCCAATTTCTATTTCCTCATCATCTTCCTGGTCCAGGTAAGCCACGCCCCCTGGCAGCAATCCAATCAGGCGTGAGTCTAACGGTTGTTGCCCTAGATGCATGTGGATGTGACTCACCTCCTGTCATCAGGAGGTCGACAGCACTGACTGTGCCCCCCCCCCCCCCCCCCACACACACACACACACACACACAGTCGTCGTCCCCGCCCACACACACACACACACACACAGTCCCCGGAAGACCTTGGCAGAAAGCCATCAGATTGTATTAGGAGCCGTGGATGGAAATACAGTTTGAACTTTGTGCTAGGGTGAACCAGATGTGATTTGCAACATGTATACTGTAGCCAAAATAATCCTTGGTCAGTGCTGTTTGGGAAGAAAAATCAAGTGCACAAAAAAAAGGAGATTCCTGCTATTTCTAACCAGGTCTGTGCATTGAGCTTTCTGTGATTAAAAATCTAGTATCACATTGCATCACTGGCTTTCCACATGGCTTCTGTGACTGTGAAGATGTGGAAAGCAGGGGTAGAGTTTTGACAGTTAGGTATGATGTAAGCTGTGGTGATAGCTTGGTAAATCTTGATCTACTCTCCCCCTCGCTCTCTCTCTTCTAATCACACTTATTTCATTTTGCTCGCCCTCCTGTTTTCTTTCTCTCTATCTCTCTCTCTGTATCTCTCTCTCTCAGCTGATGATTGATACCCCCACTTCCCCTGTTACCAGCGGACTTCCTCTCTTCTTTGTCATCACTGTAACCGCCATCAAACAGGTAACTGCTTCCTGTTCCGTGTTCTTTTCTCATGCTCTCACCTCGCCTTGACAGCCACATGTTGTGTGTGGCTCTAACCCCTCCCCCCAGGGCTATGAGGATTGGCTGAGACACAAGGCGGACAACGAGGTGAACGGGGCTCCGGTGTTGGTGGTGCGCAGCGGCAGCTTGGTGCAGACGCGCTCCAAGAACATCAGGGTCAGCCCTCACACTCACACACACACACTCACAAACACACTCACTCCCCCACTTATTTCCCTGGCATTCGAGAGGGTTGAGTTATCCAGGGATGTTGTAATAAGAGTGTGTGTCCAGGTTGGGGACATTGTCAGGGTGGCCAAAGATGAGACGTTCCCGGCTGACCTGGTGCTGCTGTCATCAGAGCGCGTCGAGGGCACCTGCCACATCACCACCGCCAGCCTGGACGGAGAGACCAACCTCAAGGTGGGGCGTCTCTCTCTCTCTCTCTCTCTGACCCAGGGCTCTCTCCCTGCTCTCTTTGCTTCCTCTCCCTGGACTCTCTCTCTCGCTCTGGCCTCTCTCTCTCTCTCTTTCGCTCTGGCCTCTCTCTCTCTCGCTCTGGCCTCTCTCTCGCTCTCTCTCTCTCTCTCGCTCTCGCTCTGGCCTCTCTCTCTGGCCTCTCTCTCTCTCTCTCTCTCTCTCTCTCTCTCTCTCTCTCTCTCTCTCTCTCTCTCTCTCTCTCTCTCTCTCTCTCTCTCTCTCTCTCTCGCTCTCTCTCGCTCTCTCTCTCTCTGCTCTCTCTCTGCTCTCTCTCTCTCTCTGTCTCTCTCTCTCTGTCTCTCTCTCTCTCTCTCTCTCTCTCTCTCTCTCTCTCTCTCTCTCTCCCTGCTCTCTTTCTCCGGTCTCCATTTCACTTTATTACACTCTGAGCCAGTCTCTCCGAATGCTCTCTCTCTCTCCTTCCGTGCACTCATCTCTCTTCTCTCGCTCTCCTGGCTCCCCCCCCCCCTCTCTCTCCTCCCTCTATCCAAGCTATAAAAGGATTAGCTATCCCTTCCATCTAAACAGGCGCTCTCATTTCCATGGCCCACCACCACTCAACCCAGCCAGCCCCAGGTCACAGATCGAATCATCTGCCTCTAATCAAATGCTTTTTGCTGTGCGGCCCTTTTTATTTATATATCTTTTCAGCCTTCCGATTCCTTCAGATGGCCTCGCTACAGAGGCGTGTCTTGTTTGGCTTTTTCAGGTTGGAGTGATTCATCTCCCTTGGGGTGCTCTTGTTTCGACAACAAATAATACGCTTGTATTTACGCGTCACCCTCCTCTTACACATCGCCCCCTGTTGCCTTTATGGTGTCCTTTCGAGCCCCGTCAATTGATGGTGTGTTGTCTTTGTGGCTGTCGGTGCTTCAGTAAAGTCACTAAGGTCGCCTGTTAGAGGAGCGTGGGGAGGGGTGGGGTGGGGCGGGGGCGGGGGTGGCGGTGAAGGCAGCTCAGTCTGCGACAGCGTGAGGAAGGCGCGGCCTAGTTAAAGGTTGCCCAGGGTTTGGCCAGCAGGTTGTATTTTGCCCTCCTAAGATGGCACAGAGTGTAATCAAGAGTTGAATATACATGTGAGTTCTCTCCAGCGCTGTGGTTTTCTGGGCCGTGGGAACAGTCAGACACCGGGCCTGTCCACCAGCAGAGCCTGGGACACACTCCCCACGCAGTAACTCACCTCACTGAATCACACCAACCTCCTGTTAAAGGAAGGAATAGCTAACCAAATTCAAGTTTCCAAACCAAAACGTTACATATTGACATCTTTGTTCCTGTAGATTTACCTGGCATGTTTTTTTTTTTCGCTTGTGTGTGTGTGTGTGCGCGCGTGTGTGTGTAGACCCACTATGCAGTACCAGAGACTGCAGTGTCTCAATCTGTGTCCACACTGGAGGCCCTGCAGGCGGTGGTGGAGTGTCAACAGCCTGACGCAGACCTCTACAGGTAGACTAGCTCTCTCACACACACACACACACACACATACACACACACTCCCTGACACAGCACACTGCCACACAACACACCCTCACAGACAGTTCTACAGGTAGACTAGCTCAGACACACACCTGCTTCAGACACCCTGACACACACCGTCACACACACCTGCTTCAGACACCCTGACACACACCGGCATAAACGCACGCACACACACACCTCTACAGGTAGCCATTCCCGCTCTCGCACACACTTCCTCACATACTTCCTCACGCACCTGACACACACACACACATGACACATCCTATATCCTGGAGACTGTCGTTAGGGGAAATGGAACCTCATACAGCTGCAGGGGGTCCAGTTTCACCCGTCCCGGAACAGTCACATTTATTATGTCTTACAGTCACATTTTCACCGGTCAAAACACAGGATATATTTAGTCCCCCCCCCCCCCCAGTCTGACTAGACTGTCGTCGTGGCACTTTCAATCGCCTCACCTCCGCCCTGCCGGGCCCCACTCAGCAGAAATGCGCCCCTTGTTTCAGGTTTGTCGGAAGGATAACAGTCACCCAGCAGGGAGAGGAGATCGTGAGGTAAGATTTCTCCTGCTTTTCTCTCCCCTGGGTTAGCGAGGGCTAGCTCAGAGCGGTAGCTGCTTCCTGTTCCTCATCAGACCTGCTTCCTGTTCCTCATCAGACCTGCTTCTGCCTCCCCAGGCCTCTTGGACCAGAGAACCTGCTGCTTCGAGGAGCCCGCTTGAAGAATACCAAAGAGATATTTGGTAGGTGGCTGCCGGCCTCCTTTTGTGGTCCCTCCCAAGCACGGGTTTAGTTTGGAGTCAGGAGGTGTGTTTTCTGACTGTTGTCCGCCACCTGCAGGCGTGGCTGTTTACACTGGGATGGAATCCAAGATGGCCCTGAACTACAAGTGCAAATCCCAGAAGCGCTCTGCGGTGGAGAAGTGAGGACCGCATTTGGCAAACTCCCCTCTTTCTGCCTCTCGCTGTGTGTCTCTCTCTCTCTCTCTCTCCCTCTCCCTCTCCCTCTCCTCTCCCTCCCTCCCTCCCTCCCTCCCTCCCTCCCTCCCTCTCTCTCTCTCTCTCTCTCTCTCTCTCTCTCTCTCTCCCTCTCCTCTGTCTAACCTTGTGTGTGTTGTGGTCAGGTCCATGAACACGTTCCTGCTCTTCTACCTGGGCATCCTGCTGTTCAAGGCGGTGCTGAGCACCATTCTGAAGTACGCCTGGCAGGCTGAGGAAGAGTGGAACGAGCCCTTCTACACCAGAAGACTGACCAGGAGAGGAACAGCAGCCAGGGTGTGTCTCCGAGCCCCACCACGCCCTGACCCCTGGGCCCTCTACACTGCAACACTAGTCTCTACATACTCACCACCCCCCAGGTCCATACACACGACACAATAACCAGGACATACTAACCTACTACACACTAGCCGTACTAAGACCCTGGTCCTTATCCTCTACTCAGGAGCTACTGCGTGCTTGCTGCTGCATACTAACAGCTGTTGTTGTTTTCATTGAATGTATTTATTTACCCAGTGTGGGTAAATCATCAGGGTCTCTTACCACACGCCCCTCTGGCCCTCCACGCCACATTGGAAATGTATGATGTACATTTCTACGAAGGCTCGCCCACGCCTCGATATATCACTTGACAGGCTGTTTGTTGTGTGGGTAGATGCCCAGAGTGTTTGTTTGAGTGTGTGTGTGTACCCCCCTCCCACTCCTGCCCCCACCCTGGCCGTGGCATGATTCTAAATATTGTGACAGGGCACTTGAGTGTCTGTCAACCTGTCTCCCGGCTCCTCAACCACCCCGTTTCCCCTGAGAGACGCGTTCTCCTGCCCCACCACTGAGCTCTCGTCTTTTCTCTCTCCCTTTTCGCTCGCTCTCTCTCTCCCTCTTTTGTGGGATTTAAATCCACATTTTTCCGAGTCGCCAATCAATATGTTGTGAAGTAGTAGAAAGAAATTACATGTTGTGCTCAATTAATCTCTCTGTCTCTCTCTGTCTCTCTCCCTCCTCCTCTTCCTCCCCAGATCCTGACGTTCATCTCGGACTTCCTGCCTTCCTGGTGCTCTACAACTTCATCATCCCCATCTCGCTGTACGTCACCGTGGAGATGCAGAAGTTCATGGGCTCCTTCTTCATTGGCTGGGACCTGGACCTGTACCACGAGGAGAGCGACCAGCATGCCCAGGTCAAACACCTCCGACCTCAACGAGGAGCTGGGACAGGTACCACACCCCAGATCTGTGTGTGTGTGTGTGTGTGGGGGGGGGGGGTTGTGTTTTGTATGTGTTTTTTTGTTTTACTGTTACCATTTGGTATCAGTCTTCACAACACTTAAGTGTGTGTGTGTGCTA
>NW_026911838.1:2500-18024 GCF_963692335.1 Osmerus eperlanus
ATTTCTTTTGCACACGTTTGGTTTCTTTCTTCTCTTTCACTCTTATTCTGATGCTTCTCCATCGTACTCATTCGCTTTCGGTCTCTCTCGTGGAATTTTCGGTCTCTTTCCGTCTCTCTTACCTCTCTCCGGTCTCTCTTTCTTGTTTCCAGGGAGGACGTATAATGATCTGAACCAGTACCCGGTCTTTCCCTGGGTTCTGACCAACTACGACTCTGAAGAACTGGACCTCACTCTGCCCGGCAACTTCAGAGACCTGTCCAAGGTACGGCCCAGAGGGGTGGAGCCAAACACCACACCTCTTCGTGTTATTGACAGACGTATTGAACCTAACCCCCGGAGGTTTCCGTAGAGATCGCCAGGTAACTAAGCTCTGTCGTCGTGGTGGTCATTGATTGGGCTGAGCGGGTTTCTGTGGCGTCTCTTCCCCCCCAACCAGCCAATCGGAGCGCTGAATCCCAAGCGGGCGGCGTTCTACGCGGAGCGGTTTGAGACGTGGGAGGAGGACGGGACGGCGCCGCATCACTACACCACGCTGTACTCCACCGCTGACACCACCCTGTTGTGGATGCTTCGGATTGTGAGCACACACACACACACACACGGGGAGTCAGGTGGCTGAGCGGTTAGGGAATTGGGCTAGTAATCCGAAGGTTGCTGGTTCGATTCCTGCCCGCGCCAAATGACGTTGTGTCCACAAGGCCACAAGGTGTGGGCAAGGCACTTCACCCTACTTGCCTCGGGGGGGAATGTCCCTGTACTTACTGTAAGTCGCTCTGGATAAGAGCGTCTGCTAAATGACTAAATGTAACTGTAAACACACACAGTTACACAAGGATGCACCAACACACATCAAGCATACACACGCACAAACTCATCCAAAACACCACGACGACGAACTCGAGAGACAAACCAGCTTCTGGTCCCTTCTCCAGGAACCCTTCACAACCTTCTTCCTCAACGCAAACGACAGCAAGTTCGACCACCCCGACAGAGCCTTCTCCGGCATCGGCCGTGCCTGGAGGAACTGCCAGAGGGACACCGCGGACGTCAAGGTAACGCCACTGATGGATCAGACTCGAGTCTTTAGGATATCTTATATGTATATGTAGCTCCAATCTGAGCTGTCTCACTACAGCAAGGTATAGACTCCATTTAAGCTACCCAAAAAGTTGAGAGGAGGTTGAACAGATGGATGAAATAGTCTGGCAGATGCTTTCTACCCAAACCGACACACAGACACACATCTAGATAGCCACCGCAGAACATCAAGGATCAGAGGGGCACGGCTCTAACAGTGTTTGGGGGGCTTGGTGTCTATCGCGTCGGCCAACAGGAGCTGATCCCTGAGTTCTACTACCTGCCGGAGATGTTTGTGAACAGCAACGAGTACGAGCTGGGCGTGCGCGAGGACGGCGTGGGCGTGTGCGACGTGGAGCTGCCCACCTGGGCCAAGAAGCCGGAGGACTTTGTCCGGATCAACCGCATGGTGAGCCAGGCAGGGGGCCCCGGACCTGCGGTCAGACAGGGCTGGACCACAGACCAGACCACAGATACTGAGGTGAGCGGACACTGTGGATGGTCACTGACGGTTCTTGTCTTTCTCTCTCTCCGTCTCGCCTCCTCTCTTCCTGTCTTTTTTGTGGCGACCTCTCTCGGTTCTCTGTCGCTCTGCCTCTCTCTCTCCCTGTTCCTTCCCTCCGCCGCCCCTCTCTCTCCTGCCCTCTCTCTCCTGCCCTCTTTCTCCTGCCCTCTCTCTCTCTCTCTCTCTCTCTCTCTCTCTCTCTCTCTCTCTCTCTCTCTCTCTCTCTCTCTCTCTCCCCCTCCCTCCCTCTCTCCCAGGCTCTAGAGAGTGAGTTTGTGTCCTGTCAGCTCCACCAGTGGATCGACCTGATCTTCGGGTACAAGCAGCGAGGCCCCGAGGCGATCAGGGCGCTCAACGTCTTCAACTTCCTGTCCTACGAGGGCTCCGTCAACCTGGACGTCCTGGACGCCACGCAGCGCGAGGTCAGACAACGTCGCCACGCCACTTTGAGCTCCTTTTAAAAACAGATGGTCAGTTATTTATCTCTCTGTCTGGTCCCCCCCCCCCTCTCTCTCTCTCTCTCTCTCTCTCTCTCTCTCTCTCTCTCTTTCTCTCTCTCTCTCTCTCTCTCTCTCTCTCCTCCCCCTCCCCCTGTATCCAGGTGATGGAGGCCCAGATCCAGGCATGCGGCCAGACTCCGTCCCAGCTGCTCATCGAGCCACACCCCCCTCGCTCCTCCGCCATGCACCTGGTAAGAGCACTGCATCCTGGGAATCGTTGTCTTTCATTGGAAACAGATACTGTAGGCCTACAAAAGCAATGTCAAGTGTGCGGCAGAATCATATAACCTATGTCTAGGTCAGAGGTGGTCACATGACTGAACGCGAAAACAAACTCATACAGGGAAACAGTTGAATGTGTTAGCAGGGCAGTTGTTTTAGATAGCATGTCGATTTGTTATTTTCCTGGATTCCTCCCTTGAGTGAAGGCCTTCCCCAGGTCTTAGTGCCCCCCGATCTACCAAACTCCAAAACCTCCCACCTCCTACGCCGTCCTCCTCCTCCACCCCCTCGTCTAGGCCCGTGACTATCCTCAGTGTGTGAACCTGCCTTTACCCTGCTCTCCCACACTAATACCTTCACCCATCCCTCTCTCCTTCCCTCTCTCCTTCCCTCTCTCCTTCCCTTTCTTCGTCCCCTCATCCCCTCTTCTCCTTCTGGTTGTCTTTCTATCCCTCCCTGCTCCTCATGCTCCTTTCCTTTCTCTCCGTCTCTCTCTCTGTCTGTCTTACTCTGTCTACCTCTGTTCTTTCTCTCTGCTGTCGCTCTCTCTCTCTCTCTCTCTCTCTGCTCTGTGTCTCTCTCTTCTCTCTGTCTGTCCCTCCCCCCCTCCTATCCCTCCCCCCCTCCTCCCCCTCCCCTTCCCTCCTTCCCTCCCGCTGTCCTCTCTCTCTCTCTCTCTCTCTCTCTCTCTCTCTGCTCTGTGTCTCTCTCTTCTCTCTGTCTGTCCCTCCCCCCCTCCTATCCCTCCCCCCCTCCTCCCCCTCCCCTTCCCTCCTTCCCTCCCGCTGTCCTCTCTCTCTCTCTCTCTCTCTCTCTCTCTCTCTCTCTCTCTCTCTCTTCTGTCTCATCAGTGTTTCCTCCCCCAGAGTCCCCTGATGTTTAAGGACCAGATGCAGCAGGATGTCATCATGGTGCTCAAGTTTCCCTCCAACTCCCCGGTCACCCACGTGGCGGCCAACACGCTGCCCCACCTCAGCGTTCCCGCCGCCGTCACCGTCACCTGCAGCCGCTTGTTCGCCGTCAACCGCTGGCACAACACCGTCGGTATGTGTGTGTGTGTGTGTGTGTGGCGAATCGGCACGCGTGCGCTCGTGTGTGTGGACGTATACTGTGAGGGGTTTGTGTGATCAGCGTTAGTGTGTGTGTGTGTGTCGCAGGTCTGCGTGGAGCGCCAGGCTACTCTCTGGAACAGGCCCATCACCTTCCCATCGAAATGGACCCTCTCATTGGTCAGTACACAGACACACAGACGCTCTAATTTGTCGGCAAACCTAGAAAAGAATCCTATTTGGATAACTAGACAAATGGTCCCGGTTTTAATATATTCTCTTTGTGTGTGTGTGTTAGCTAACAACTCGGGGGTGAACAAGCGTCAGATCACAGATCTAGTGGACCAGAGCATCCAGATCAACACACACTGCTTCGTGGTTACCGCCGACAACCGCTACATCCTGGTGTGCGGTTTCTGGGACAAGAGCTTTCGGGTCTACTCTACTGAAACTGGTCGGTACACACACACACACACCACATACACACGCCATACACACATGCACATAAACACACACCAGAGACCTGGGTAAATAACTATTATAGCAGGTAAATTACTTGAGGTATGCTTGAATTAAGTAAACCCAGTGCGTCAGTACCAACGGAACGGTCTCATAAGTGCCTGCTGTGAGCCAAATCAAATGCAACCTGTAGCGTTTGAAAAGAATTCCCTCGAAATAACTGACCTAGATGTATTCGGCCCTGAGTTCAACGCACACTCTGATTCACACTCCACCCCTCCCCTCCCCTCGCCCCACCACCTCTCCCCCCCCCTCTCCCCGCTCCCTCCCGCAGGTAAGCTGACCCAGATCGTGTTTGGCCACTGGGACGTGGTGACGTGCCTGGCCCGGTCCGAGTCCTACATCGGGGGAGACTGCTACATCGTGTCTGGCTCTAGAGACGCCACTCTGCTGCTCTGGTACTGGAGCGGGCGGCACCACATCATAGGAGACAACCCCAACAACAGTGAGTCACGCGCGTGTGTGTCTGTGTGTGTGTGTGTGTGAGAGTGTGTGTGTGTCTGTGTGCTTGTGTGTGAGAGTGTGTGTGTGTCTGTGTGTCTGTGTGTCTGTGTGTAGGTGTGTCTGTGTCTATGTCTGTGTGTCTGTGTCTGTGTCACCGTACAGCTGGGGTGGACTGGTTGAACTCTGCCCTCTTGTGGTTGTTTGCCGTAGTGCAGTTACAGCCGTAGCGTGGGCTTCCTTACAGGACAACTGCTAGGACGGTTCTATGAAATATGGTTGCAATCTCTGTGCCTTAGATGGGGTGATGGATTTTTCAGTCTCTGTGGGTCATTTCTGTGTGTGTGTCCTGTTGCCTAGGTGACTACCCTGTGTGTGTGTCCCGTTGCCTAGGTGACTACCCTGTGTGTGTGTCCCGTTGCCTAGGTGACTACCCTGCTCCCAGAGCCGTGCTGACTGGTCATGACCATGAGGTGGTGTGTGTGTCCGTCTGCGCGGAGCTGGGTCTAGTCATCAGTGGGGCTAAAGGTCAGTGTGTGTGTGTGTGTGTAGAAACATGTTTGTGAGTTTGAAGAAGGAATGTCCATTCATATCAAATGTATACATTAAAATCAAACATCTAATGTGTGTGTGTGTGCAATGCGTGATGAAAGTATTTGCTTGTATTTCCTTAATCTACAACTCACAGGAAAACCATATGTAATGTTGTTGTCGTTCCTACCGGAACATTCTCCTCCTCCTCCTTCTCCTCCTCCTCCTCCTCTTCCCCCCCCCTCCTCCTCCCCCTCCTCCTCCTCCTCCTCCTCCTCTTCCCCCTCTCCCCCCCCCTCCTCCCCCACCTCCTCCTCCCCCTCCTCCCCCTCTTCCTCCTCCTCCTCCTCCCCCTCCTCCACCCCCTCCTCCCCCTCCTCCTCCTCTCCTCCTCCTCCTCTTCATCCTCCAGAGGGCCCGTGCCTGGTCCACACCATCACAGGGGACCTGCTGAGGGCCCTGGAGGGCCCGGAGCTGTGCCAGCGGCCCCGCCTCATCTCCGTGTCCAGCGAGGGCCACTGCATCATCGGCTACGAGCGAGGCCGCTTCTGCAACTTCAGCATCAACGGCAAACTGCTGGCCCAGATGGAGGTCAACGACTCCACCAGGGTAGGGGGCCCGCAGGGCGGGACACGCGCTACACGCCTGAGCACACACACACTACACACACACACAAACAGCAACAGTATCATGCCCCATCACCGAACCTTCCCAACTTCCACATCGCTGCATACACTCAGACAAACAATCCCACACACACACACACACACACACACACACACACACACACACACACACACACACACACACCACACACACACACCCACACACTCAAGCGTCTCTCCCGGTGCTCTGGTGTGTGTGTCTGGTGTGTGCGTGCAGGCCATCCTGCTGAGCAGTGACGGGCAGAACCTGGTGACGGGCGGGGACAACGGTGTGGTGGAGGTGTGGCAGGCCTGCGACTTCAAACAGCTCTACATCTACCCAGGCTGCGACGCCGGGATCCGCGCCATGGACCTTTCGCATGACCAGAGGTGTGTGTGTGTGTGTGTGTGTGTGTGTGAGAGAGAGAAAGCGTGCGCCCGATGGTGCGTTTTCCGTTTCCGTGTGTTTCCGTGTGTCCAAACCACCCCGTGCGTGCTGTGTTCGCACACTGCAGACCTTGTTGACGTTTTGCACGGCCTCGCATGCTCTTTGTGGTTCCGATTTTGGGCCTGGTGTGGCGCGCCGCTCTGACGGCGTTGGGTCTGTCCCCCTCACAGGACCCTGATCACGGGCATGGCGTCCGGCAGCATCGTGGCGTTCAACATCGACTTCAACCGCTGGCACTACGAACACCAGAACAGGTACTGAGGACGGGAGGAGGAGAGACGAGAGAGGAGCGGGGAGGAAGAAGGAGAGGAGAGGGGGAGGAAGAAGGAGAGGAGGAAAGGACAAGGACGACGCGGGCTCATGCTGTACATACTGGCAACAAGGAGGCGAAGGATGTGGAAGGGAGGACGAGAGAGCGGGAAGAGGAAAGGCGGAGGTTATTTCGCGAGCTCTTCCTCCGACGCAGGACAAGCGCATCACTCTCCTCGGCACATACATGTAAACAACGCACACGTATGTAACCACGGCTACAGTCCATGACACCCTGAGGGTAAAGGTCCGTCAGAGCAGGACAGCGACACGGGATGGCTGTGCCAGGCCTGCACACACAGGACTGGTGGGAGAGAGCAGCTACTCTCCAAAATCATCCACTCTCCAAAATCATTCATTTCGTTTTGAATTTTTCGATTTATTTTTATGTTTTGGGGGGTGAAGGTGGGTTTGTTTGAGCGGGGCGAATGTAATAACACCAAGGACTGGTCTGAGCCGGTCTAAGCTGGTGTAAACCGGTCTGAACTGGTCTGAACTGGTCTGAATCAGTCTGAACCGGTCTGAACCGGTTCTTCCTATAGATCAAAACAGGTGCTATTGGCTTTAAACTAAATCCACCTTAAGCAAATGTTCTCTGAGTTCTCATTGCCCCCCTGTCTTTCTTTCTTTTCTTTCTTAATCTTTTCTTTTCTTTCTTTTTGTTTTTATTTTTATTTCATACCCACCAAGGGTTTATATGATTTTTGTATATATGTCTCATGTTTCTTCTGGGGTTGACAGAGAAACGGAGATAACAGTTCAATTTCACACTCAACCTTTCACCACAGAACATGCCAATCACCTTTAATTTATTAATGACTTGCTGTTTGTAATATATTGTGTAATAATGATAATGTTGGCCATGACGGCAGTAATGTTGGTTCGGAGGAGGATTGATGATGATTGTGCTTTCTGCGGCCGTGTCGGTAAGATGGCGCCAGTACTAAGGATAAGCCTGAACCTTTGTATATTTGGTGATTGTTTTTGTCAAATATGTACAGACAGTCTTGGTTCAGGCTCTACGAGGGGGACTCAATCAACTGAATAAGACTGAAAAAGTCAAGAAAAACCTTCACTCACCCACATTTATTGATTATTTAAGAAAAAAAGAGAGAATCGAGTCAGTGTCAAAGTTTTGTTTTGTATTTGCACACGGCACCAATCACATATCATTATTTATTTAGCGGGATTATTTCCAGTCAGTTGCTATTTCGTTTAGGTCCATCTTTCCTGCTGGATTATTTGTGCATTGATGTTTTGTGTTTTAAAGACGATGACTTCATGTGTGATAATTAAGTTGTACAACCTCACAGCTGTAAGCAATATCATGATTCGGTAGCTGATAAAGGGATGGAGGTATGGAGAGGATGAGAGGAAAAGGGGGTGAAAAGTGAGTCGTACTGTATGTGTGTAAGCCATCTCGATCAAATACACACTCGCACATACCAACCAAGTTCAACTTACGTATCCAAAAAAAAAGGCTAAATATTTTTGGATCTATAAAACCCTAAAAACTATTGTATTCATGTTTTATTGCAAATATGTCAAATATGACATGTGTGAGTTGAAGTAAAAAAACCATGAAAAGAAAAATAAAACATGGAAAGAATTTGATGACCTGACTTATTTATTTATTTTATCTCTGAATACTTTTACTTCCCCCAACAAGATACTTTCCCAAAAATGTGCTTTGCGTCTTTCTTGACCTTGACCTGAATTTCTCACACATACACGGTTAAGGTTTTGCCACATCGTATCAAATGCTTTCGAATCTCCATGGAGACCCACCACCGTTACAGGAAGTCAGACCTGACCAACACAAAGAAGACCAATCTGGACCAGGCGGCCATTTTGGACAGATGGACCAATCAGAGCTGCGTCAGGCCAACCAGGAAGTATTCGCAGGAGGCCAGGAAACAGAAGAACCTGAGAGACAACCTGGCAACACTTCAGAGCGATCCCGGCAACGCATGACCTCTCTTATCTGGTACCTCCTCTTCACGTCATCCTACACGGCAGTTCTCTCATTATCTTTACAGACTGGACTGGATTCGGAAGATACAAACATGAAATGTTGCTTATTTTACTGAATTGAGTTGTTTAATTCTTCCAGATTGTGGTATGTTTGGCTGTAGCCTTGTTGAGGAACTGGTTGTGGTCTATTCAGGTTTAAACTTCCCCAGACAACACAATCCAGAGAGTAGAGCCGAGCTTGGTCATGTTTCGCTTACCATGAACACGGCTGATCGGAAGCAAGCTGACATGGGCAGGAGAAAGGGATTTGATTCGCTACATGACCTGTCAATCAAGCTGAGATGTTTTCCCGTGTAGCCTTGTGTCGGTTTAGACCTGTCGGCTGTGTAACATCCGACCGGGTGCACGTCGAAAGACTGAGCTGACACCTTCCCCTGTCTCTCTCTTTCCCTACTCTAAAGTTGCTTTGCACCAATGAACATTGGCAATCCCCAGTCTTATTTCACTGTTCGCTTCAAGTGGTTTTTGGCCCAGTTTTGTCAGTATCTCTGCAATATCCATTGCAACCTCACAACAAAGGAAACATATGTTTAATAAAAAATAGTTGTTCTCTTTTATTGAGCTACGTATGATACTAAAGCAGTCCATTAAACATATTTCATTGAGATACATCCTAATTCTAAGTTAGTCTAGTAAATCAGGAACAGTAGAGTTTGTGTCCTTGCCAGTAAAAAGAGTAACTTAGATTTGTGGATAGATTGCCCTAAAATATATTTTTTTCCTTGAGATCTTCTCAGATTCTGCTTCCTCTTCTTTGAGATGAGACTCAAAATAGTTATTTTTCTCTCACACCCACTGTACACATATGGGCTAAATACTGTATATATACATGATTGACAATGTCAACTACATTTCCCATGAGGCATCGGCAGGGATTGAAATGATGAGCCGGTCCAGGTGTAAATTGCACAGCACGCTGTCCTTTCTACCTCCGTGTGTATGTGTGAATGGGTGTGTGTGTGTGAATGGATGTGTGTGCGTGTGCCTGTGTGTGTGTCAGTGTGTGTGTGTGTGTGTGTCAGGTGGACAGCGAGGACACGGTGGACCTCTGCGAGGAGATGCTGCAGATCTCCATGTTGGTGAAGGAGCTGCCCCTCTCGCTGCCGGCGTCGGGCGGCGCCGAGGACGAGGACGTGATGATGTTCTTCAGCCGGTGGAGGGCGACGACGAGCAGCGTGAGCAGGAACGCCAGCAGGCTCAGGAAGACCCACACGTACACGTACACGCTCTCCTGGCGGCTCCCCCCCGCCGCCGCCGCCGACACGGAGGAGGTCGGGGAGAACCGGGGGAACGCGCCGTCGTCGGGGGAGACGCCGGCCCCGTCGAGGTCCTCTGACGGGGGGTCCATCCCTGACATGCTGGCCGGAGGTGAGCTTCTGGGGAGAGAGGGAGGTCGTCAGTGGACTGGGGGGTGCTTTGGGAGAGCTTTAGGAGAGTTCGCATTCTCCAGTTCTGCTGCAAACGGTCAACTCTACCCCGCGACGCCTACGACCACGGTAAAAGTAAGGACTTTATCGTTATGGGTCAAATGTTATCCTCGACAGTGTTGCAGAGGCCCACTGATACAATGAAAGAACCTGAATGCAGAACCCGAAATTCTGAACCCCCACCAACAAAAACATAGATAGAAATAGTTTTCCAGAATCTTCTCTTTAACACTTTAAACACAAGATTTACGTTACTGATTGTGGGGAAGGGTGTGTAAGATGAGAATTAGCATACGGGTACCCAGGAGTGTGTGTTTTGGGGGCTGTGAGCAGGTGGCTAGGACTGTGGACTGAGTCCAGCTTAGAGGCCAGGCTGGCAGGTGAAGAATTCAGGACGGTCGTGGGTCTAAGCTTCATCTGAGACAGCCAGCACTTCAAAGGAGGAGGGGATTTAACATGAACAGGATGGAGGAGGGAGGCCAGAGAGCCTCGATCGCTCGCTCTCTGTCTCTCTCTGTGTCTCTCTCTGTGTCTCTCTCTCTCTCTCCCTCTCTGTCTCTCTCTGTGTCTCTCTCTGTGTCTCTCTCTCTCTCCTCTCTCTCTCACTCTCTCTCTCTCTCTCTCTCTCTCTCTCTTTATCTCTCTCTCTCTCTCTCTCTCCCTCTCTCTCTCTCTCTCTCTCTGTCTCCCTCTCTGTCTCTCTCTCTCTGTCTCTCTCTGTCTCTCTCTCTCTCTCTTTCAATCTCTCATCTCTCTTTCTCTCTAGTCTGTCTCTCTTTTTCTCTCTCTGATTCATCTATGTCAATTGTATTCATATTTACCAAACCACCCTCTTCACACACACACTCCCACACATGCTCAGACACACATGTCCTCTGAACCTGCCTCTGGGACAGGGCAGAGTCAGTAATTGGGTGGGGGTGAAGGGCTAGCTGTCAGCCGTTATGGAGATGGAGTGTGTTTTCGTAATCTTTTATTGAAATGCTGCTGCTTTTGAAGTTCACTGGACGTCTCTCTCTCTCTCCCTCTCTCTGCCTCTCTCTCTCTATGTCTCTCTCTCTCTCTCCCCCCCCCCACATTGTCTGTACACATCGCAGTCTGGGCACTGACAGGCTCGGTTCACTCCAGGCGCAAGCTTGCTTTCATTCTCTCTCTCTCTCTCTCTCTCTCTCTCTCTCTCTCTCTCTCTCTCTCTCTCTCTCTCTCTCTCTCTCTCTCTCTCTCTCTCCTTCCTCTCTGTCTCTCCATCTTTTTAGCCCTTGAATGCTCAGACACCCAGAATTATTCTCCCCCCACACCCCTCACGGTTTGTTATCTCTTTCATCCTCTCTCACCAGCTGTTTGACACCAGCCTCCCTCCCTCCTTCCTTTCTCCCTCTCGCTCCTTCTCTCCTTAGACCCTTTCTCTCTCATCCACTCTTTCCGCCGCTACCAAAGTCAAATTCACCCAACCGTTATTTTTCAGTCCAGAGGTTAAATATCTATCTTCTTTCTTCCTCTTCTCTCTCACAACTTTCTTCTAAATTCTCTATTCCCTCCATTTATCAACTATCCCTCCCTCCCTCTATCCCCCATCTATCTTTTGTCGCTTCATTCTCTCCCTCTATTCAACGTTGTTCTTTTGCTCTTCAGGTATTTCTTTGTTATTGTTGATTATTATAATTTTGATCTAACCTCTAATGAAAGCAGTTCGGTGAAGTGCGTCATAATTGTGCCTAATGATGCTTTTTGTAACCAGGCAACTGGCTAATTTAGCTCTTTTTCAATCTAATCTGCTTTCAGTGGCCAAGCTAGTCCACCGGGGTTAGGCACGGAAGTGATGCAAACACACACACACACAGAGCCTCACAGTACGCACAAATATACGCACACACACACACACAAACCACACTCGCACACACACTTGACAGCTCATCCTGGACATTCTTATGTCTTCTCCATTTTCATATGACAGTTTATGAATCATTTATCTGGACCCATCTGTGTGGCTAAATGTCATGACATTTTGTCTTCATCCCTGACCCTGTATGTGTGTGTGTGTGTGTGTTGTGTGTGTGTGTGTGTGTGTGTGTGTGTGAGAGAGAGCGTAAGAGAGAGAGAGGGAGAGAGAGAGGGTTGCGACAGGGTTGTGAAGTACACCACAAAGCTCGGTGATCAAAACATGAAAAATCATAACTCCAAATATTCTTTGAGAGATGAATAGGCCACTGCATGTGTGTGTGTGGAGAGAGAGAGAGCAGGGGAAAGCTAGTGGGAGGTAGAGAGAAAGGGAGAGAGACAGAGCATTTCTCTCAGTCAACTGCATCTGACCAAAGTTGTTTCATGAGGTCCCGGCAACATTCCTGTTGTGTGTGTGTGGGTCATTGTGAGTTTGGTCGTTAAAAGCAGGAAATGACCCAGCATGCCTTTGGGCCATGCGCCCAGGATTCTGCTCATCCGTCTGTCTGAGACAAAACACTTCAAGTCCTCCCTCTCATTTCAGGACGGAGAATACAAGGCTTTCCTTCAGACCTCT
The DNA here is from genome assembly GCF_963692335.1 of Osmerus eperlanus. Taxonomy (NCBI): domain Eukaryota; kingdom Metazoa; phylum Chordata; class Actinopteri; order Osmeriformes; family Osmeridae; genus Osmerus; species Osmerus eperlanus. The sequence continues at coordinate 14,725 of NW_026911838.1, forward strand.
TTCCTATCCATCCCTCTCCCCCTTTCTTTCCCATCAACAGGAAGCAGTCATTCCTCAAAATGTACAAGGCAAATGAATGAATGAATGAATGAATGAAGGGATTTGTAGCTTGGTAACCCTTTGCTGTAAACACTCCCCTCTGTCTGTCGTAGCCGCAATCTTCCTTCACGGCCAACCACTTTGTCTGCAGAGCACATCTTTTTTTTCGGCCATTTTTCCCCTCTCTCCTTTTCCCTTCCTTCCATCCTTTGTCTTCTGACTCGGTTCTGAATGTGTTTCATTTAAGGAAACATGAAAGAGAGAGAGACAGAGAGAGAGAGGCGGGGAGGGAGGGATCTGGGAGAGATGGATGGAAGGAGTGAGAGAGGGATGGATGGATGCAGGGAGGGGTGGAAGGAGGGAGGGGGGAGATGTGTGAGCCCTCTCCACAGTGGGACGAGCGAATGGGAGCTAAGATTTGAAGAGTCACAGCATCGCACAAACACACAGGCTTGGATAAGAGTGTGAATGAAAGCTTGCGGGAGGGCGAGAGGAAGGGGGGGGGGAAAGGATGGGGGGAGGGGGGGAGTGGGGGGGGGGGGGGATGGGGGGGAGTGGGAGGACATATAAGGCCTGCAGCCAAGGTTACAAGAGGGCCGATTCCAATTGTAATTCTAGACAGAGGGTGATCCATCCCCTGTGTTTTGGGTGTGTGTGCGCGTGTGTGTGTGCGCGTGTGTGCGTGTGTGTGTGTGTGTGTGTGCGTGTGTGTGCGGTGTGTTTTGACCTTCGCTTTCACACCATGCGACCTATCAAAATGACATCTCTGTGCCTTTCCTTCGACACAGTATGGCTAAAGCCACACAGCTGTCAAGCTACAATGCAATCACGCACACACACACACGCGCACACACTTATTTGAAGGTGAATTTAAGCTGTGTCAAATAAAGCGAGCACATTTGATAAAATCCAGGTACACAAGCTACTGTACATGCATTTGGCTGGTGCGAGCAGGAAGTGTTAATCCGACTAATGAACTGACCCACAATTGCCGCTACCGAGGACCCCTACCGAGTTACATTTCTTTCTTTCTCTTTGGCTCTATCTCGCTTTTCTTTTCTCTCTCTCTCTTCTCTCTCTCTCTCTCTCTCTCTCTCTCTCTCTCTCTCTCTCTCTCTCTCATCTCTCTCTCTCTCTCTCTCTCTCTCTCTCTCTCTCTCTCTCTCTCTCTCTCTCTCTCTCTCTCTCCCCCTCTCATCTACACATACTGTCGATAGCATGAAATCCATAGTTTCGTTTATTCAACCTATCGTGAGTCTACGCACGTTAGTCTGATGAAGAGAGCTGCTCGCTCACCTGTTAGTGCAGGACGGTCCTCTTTCTCCGCTCTCCCTCTCTGGGTCGTTCTCTCTCTTCTCTCTCTCTCTCAAATCCCGTCGATGTTCATCCTGCGCTGTGTGGTGGCTCCGTCAGGCTCTCTTGATACCCCAGGGATCTCCCTCTTTGTCTCTCTCTCTCTTTCTCTCTGTCTCTCCCTCTTTCTCTTTCTCTTGCTTTCACTCTCTGGCTCCCTGTCACTGTCACTTTTTGCTCGCTCTCTCACTTTCTCTCTCTGTCTCTCTCTCTGTCTGTCTTCCTTTCCCTTTGCAACACCTCACGCTGGCAGATTCTTCTCCTCAAACACACACGCAGACGATCACAGGCGGAAACTGGGTGTTCTCCGCCTGTCCCCACCGCACACACACGCACACATCGAAGGAGAAGCTGTAGACAGAGCACGTTCTGTTCGACTGACAGAATAGAGTGAGAGAGGCGGGAGCATGAAGGAGAGGAGAGAAGGAGAGTTTTTTTTGTGCTTTTTTTTGACTGGCTGGCTGGTGCCCTCCCTCCCTCCCTCCCTGTCTCCCTGTCTCCCTCCCTCCCTCCCTCCCTGTCTCCCTCCCTGTCCTCCCTGTCTCCCTCCCTGTCTCCCTGTCTCCCTCCCTGTCTCCCTCCCTGTCTCCCTGTCTCCCTCCCTCCCAGTCTCCCTCCCTCCCTGTCTCCCTCCCTCCCTGTCTCCCTCCCTCCCTGTCTCCCTGTCTCCCTCCCTCCCTGTCTCCCTCCCTGTCTCCCTGTCTCCCCTGTCTCCCTCCCTCCCTGTCTCCCTCCCTCCCTGTCTCCCTCCCCTGTCTCCATCCATCGGTCTCATATCTCTCTATTGCTCCACTCTTTCCCGTCTTTTGCTCATCCCTCCTCAGTGACGACCTCATTATCTGTTACCTCTCTTACAGACTTCAAACCTTTATTTCGAAGTGCCACAAGTGCTTGGGCGTGCGGGCACACACACACACACACTCACAGTATACATTTATAATCACACAGCCGGACAGTTTAAGAACTGCAAAGAATGGCAGAGAACAAGAAGAAGCTACTTGTGTGTGTGTGTGTGTGTGTTTGTGAGAGAGGGGGGAGAGAGAGAGAGAGGGCGCGCTCTCTCTATGTGGTTTCATGCATCCTGACAGTGGGCGGTCGGAACAGACATAGGTAGGGGAGGACATGTTTGACAGAAGTGACCTGAACATGTGAGTCCTAATTGAAGCGTGGGAGGCATCCCATTTCTACCCAGCGTGGATAATCACCATGTGTGCACTGTTCACCACAGTGTTGGTATTCATGCCGTAGGCGAGGGAGAGTGTGTGTGTGTGTGTGTGTGTGTGTGTATTTGACATATTTGTGTACTGTATGTTTGTGTGTGCCTGTGCTTGCGATGTTGTATTTGTGTCAAGTGTGTGCGTGAGAACTCATCTACACAGTGTGTGTGTGTGTGTGTGTGTGTGTGAGAACTCATTCACACAGTGTGTGTGTGTGTGTTTGCAGGGAGGTGTCTAATGGTCTCTTTCTTTCTGGACCATGGGTCACAGCGGGAGGCATGGTTATGGCTTCAGCCTGAGTCATCTCTTAGGGGGGAGTCATCTCAGGGGGGCCCCTCCCTGGCAGAGGAAACAGAAAGGTCAGAGGTCAGCCTGTGTGACACAGTCCTCTCCACTGCTCTTTGTTCTGTTTCCCTCCCCTCTTCTGTTCTCTACCACTCTCTGCCTCTCGCCTCCTCTCCTCCTCTCTTCTGGCCTTGTCTGCTTCTCTCCTCCTCTCCTCTCCTCCTCTCCTCATCTCCTCCTCTTCTTTCCTCTCCTCTCCTCATCTCTTCTCCTCTCCTCTCCTCTCCTCTCCTCATCTACTCATCTCTTCTCCTCATCTCCTCTCCTCATCTCATCTCCTCATCTCATCTCATCTCTTCTCCTCATCTCATCTCCTCAATCTCATCTCCTCATCTCTTCTCCTCAT
>NW_026911839.1:0-1000 GCF_963692335.1 Osmerus eperlanus
GGAAGCAAGTCATTTTCCGGTGCCATTAATCACAGTCTCATCAACAAACATTTCAGTTATCACAATCTGCCTCACCTTAAGGGTTATCGGCTGCATTGATCGAGGGATCAATCGAATTCCAAGATTGGATAAAATGACAGTTTTGAAAATGACAATTATTAAAAATACCAGTTCATGCCAGAAGGCCTTTGTGATCCTTGTGTACCCTTTCTATATTGTAGTCCTCGAGTGTACCGTAGCTATTATCATCCATACTGCAATTGTGTCTTGAGGATTCATGTTCAATATGTTTTGCCAGCACCTGAACAATATAATATATTACCCACTGTAATTACTGACTAGACCTTCGCGTCTACCTCCAATACCTCACGACAAGGTCATAAACCTTACGCTCCATTACAACAACAACCACCCAAATCACCTTCTGGGTACTAAATACCTCTCTGCAGTTTTGTGCTGATAATAGATCAGCTGATTTAATACTGATATAAATAGCGGTTTGTACCACAATGACACCTCACCCGTCTACTTGCTCCATTGAGAAGGGGAGAAATGAAGTTGTTGGTCTGGTCTGGCCGAGTCTGTCAGCAGGTTATTTATGTCCATAAGCACCTCCCAGCTGCACAGCAGAGTGATGCGGGGAAAGAGAACCCATTTGGAAGATGAATGATAGGCCTTGATGGAAAATCAAAGTCAAAAAATGGGCTGTGGTACCAAAGGAAAAATAAGGATTTAGAAGCAGACATGTTAGTTTTATAACTCTGTTGTTTGGACTGTAATAAGAAAGTGAAAAGTCTGTCTAGACAGTCAGAACTGAAGAAAGTTTGTGACAAAACTGTCTACTGTAGCTGAGGCCCAAAACTATGTTGGGACTAGGATTCCAAAGTCGTTTTTACAACAGCAACAAAAAACGAAACATAGAAATGCACACAGTTTCTCAAGTTGATGATTTTGTTTTTTCGACGTGTTTAGTAGCACTTTATGAAGGAGAGCTGAGACG
>NW_026911840.1:0-20000 GCF_963692335.1 Osmerus eperlanus
GAAGAGCCCTTCAGTCCCACACACAGTTTACGATAGCCCTCTCCCACACACACACACACACACACACACACACTTAAACACCACACTCACTCACTCCCCCCACCTTCTGAACCCCCGCTATGTTACTGAGCAGTGACGCATCTGTGAGGCGCTTCTGTGTCCTGGGGGAGGGGGGGAGGGAGGGGAGGAAGAGGGGAGGAGGAGGAGGAGGGGAGGAGGAGGAGGAGGAGGGGGAGGAGGGGGGAGGAGGAGGGGGAGGAGGAGGAGGAGGGGGAGGAGGGGGGAGGGGGGGGGAGGAGGGGAGGAGGAGGGGAGGAGGAGGAGGAGGGGGGAGGAGGGGAGGAGGAGGAGGAGGAGGAGGAGGAGGGGGAGGAGTGGGGAGGAGGGGGGAGAATACAGCAGGCTATAGAGAACAATACATCATTTGCCCCGGCAGTTGTATGTGATCACGCTTTGTTACCTCTGGAGGAGCAGATGAGAGGGTGGAGGCCGGGCGTCCTACACACACCCCCCCGACCTCCTGCTCACCTCCAAAGAGACACGCCCTCCCACCCTGAGAGAGACACGCCCTCCACCCTGAGAGAGACACGCCCTCCCCCCTGAGAGAGGACACGCCCTCCCACCCCCGGCCAGGGCTGAAATGGGGGTTGCCTGTCCCCTCTCCTGGTGATCTGATTAATGACCGTTTAAAACCTGCTTTTCAATTATTCATCAGCAGAGATCCTTATTCAACACCTCATTAGTGTCCTCACAGAAGATCGCTGCAGTCGAACCAGAACCAAGCTGGTTAGCTGGACATGAACCTTCTCCCTAATGCTGTTCCTCCTCTCAACAGTTACCCCCTACCCCTGCACCCCCCAGATGGTCGGAGTACAGTAGACAGAGTGAGGGTCATTCTGGGAGGAGGGAGGGGGGACAAACGGGGTTCTAGAATGCCCTCTTGCTCACCTCCTATAGGCCGAGGCCAAGCCTGGCTAGATTAGAGTAATCCTCTTTCAGGGCAGACAATGCTTCTATTAGTTGGCCACACGCATGGGATTAGCCCACCTCTCTAATGGATTTATTGTTGAGACAATCTGCATGTAAAAGGAGCACGCTTGGGGGGCTGGGGGCGTGAGGCTGGGGGCGCTGGGGCCCTCTTCTGGTCCTACTGCCATCCACACCACCATCCTCTCCAGCCCCCCCCCCAGCGCCCCCAGCCCCCCCAGCCAAGACTTTGTTCTCTGGTGGGCTGTTCTGGGTCCAGCCCCAACGTATGTCCAGGGTGGAGGGATAGTGGGGCTACACACACACACACACACACACACACACACACACACACACACAACACACACACACACACACACACACACAGTACTGACTTTGGGGCTTGGATTCACACACACACACACTCCACTGAGCAGACAGGATGTAGATGCAGTAGAACGAGCCGAGGAATCTGTAAACGGCAGCCCTCCCGCAGAGCCGTGCGGAGCCGCGCGGAGCCATAATCATCGCGGACGTCTTTGTCCTCGAGTCTCTCAGCCTCTCATCTGTTTCTGCTGAGAACTTACAGGCTGTCAAGTCACTTAGCACAGTGTTTTTCCTTTTTAATTTATTCAACTGTAGTCTTCCACGTTGAAGTAAAGGATGGAAACGGTTTGAATATTTAATGACCGACTGGATGATTTGAAGAAGGGCCTCATTGTGTCTGACTGTGTACGTCATTTGCATTATAACGAACACAGTCAAAAGGAATGAATTGTACATTGTTCAAAATAATTTACATTCTTGAATTTCCTCTGGGGTCATATGCACCTCTCGAAAGGGTGTATGAATTATTTTACCGTGCTGGAATTATAATCATTTTCCGTAACTTTACTTTGATTCTTGAAAGACCAGGATGAGTCATTTGGAAATGAGTTTTAGGAGATTAAGAAGCCGTCGTTCTACTGTGGGTTTAGTAAATGTTGTACGTTCCTCAAGAATGATGTGTCAGCAGTCTGGCGTGTTGAGAGACTGTCCTGTTCACACACACACACACACACACGTGCCAGGGATATTAGTGTGGAGGATTCACCTGTGAGCCCTGATTGGGCCCTGATTGGGCCTCAGTTACAGCTGGACTGCTGGGGTTGGGGGGACACCCTCCTGACTCCCTGTGTGTGCTGGGAACGGCAGTAGAGGCTGTCCTCAGACCAGACCAGAGCAGGGCTGGTTCTGGTGTGGCATCTCAGTCTGGACACAGTACACAGAGGACACAGTCTGGCGTGGAGAGGACACAGTCTGGGGTGGAGAGAGGACACAGTCTGGGGTGAGAGAGGACACAGTCTGGGGTGGAGAGAGGACACAGTCTGGGGTGGAGAGGACACAGTCTGGGTGGAGAGGACACAGTCTGGGGTGGAGAGAGGACACAGTCTGGGGTGGAGAGAGGACACAGTCTGGGGTGGAGAGAGGACACAGTCTGGGGTGGAGAGAGGACACAGTCTGGGTGGAGAGGACACAGTCTGGGGTGGAGAGAGGACACAGTCTGGGGTGGAGAGAGGGACACAGTCTGGGGTGGAGAGAGGACACAGTCTGGGGTGGAGAGAGGACACAGTCTGGGGTGGAGAGGACACAGTCTGGGGTGGAGAGAGGACACAGTCTGGGGTGGAGAGAGGACACAGTCTGGGGTGGAGAGAGGACACAGTCTGGGGTGGAGAGAGGACACAGTCTGGGGTGGATGAGGACACAGTCTGGGGTGGAGAGAGGACACAGTCTGGGGTGGAGAGAGGACACAGTCTGGGTGGAGAGAGGACACAGTCTGGGGTGGAGAGGACACAGTCTGGGGTGGAGAGAGGACACAGTCTGGGTGGAGAGAGGACACAGTCTGGGTGGAGAGAGGACACAGTCTGGGGTGGAGAGGACACAGTCTGGGGTGGAGAGAGGACACAGTCTGGGTGGAGAGAGGACACAGTCTGGGGTGAGAGAGGACACAGTCTGGGGTGGAGAGAGGACACAGTCTGGGGTGGAGAGAGGACACAGTCTGGGGTGGAGAGAGGACACAGTCTGGGGTGAAGAGGACACAGTCTGGGTGGAGAGAGGACACAGTCTGGGGTGGAGATGAGGACACAGTCTGGGGTGGAGAGAGGACACAGTCTGGGTGGAGAGAGGACACAGTCTGGGTGGAGAGAGGACACAGTCTGGGGTGGAGAGAGGACACAGTCTGGTGGAGAGGGACACAGTCTGGGGTGGAGAGAGGACACAGTCTGGGGTGGAGAGAGGACACAGTCTGGGGTGGAGAGAGGACACAGTCTGGGGTGGAGAGAGGGACACAGTCTGGGGTGGAGAGGACACAGTCTGGGGTGGAGAGAGGACACAGTCTGGGGTGGAGAGAGGACACAGTCTGGGGTGGAGAGAGGACACAGTCTGGGGTGGAGAGAGGACACAGTCTGGGGTGGAGAGAGGACACAGTCTGGGGTGGAGAGAGGACACAGTCTGGGGTGGAGAGAGGACACAGTCTGGGGTGGAGAGAGGACACAGTCTGGGGTGGAGAGAGGACACAGTCTGGGGTGGAGAGAGGACACAGTCTGGGGTGGAGAGAGGACACAGTCTGGGGTGGAGAGAGGACACAGTCTGGGGTGGAGAGGAAGCAGGGCGTTCTGAACCACCTGAACAGCCCTGAGACACTGCAGCCTGACAGCTTATCCATCTCTCTCTCCTGCTGTTGGCTCCTCACTACTGTCAGGGCTGCCTGATTCCTGTTCAGTGTTGGAAGGTTGAATTATAAACTTTATTTCAGTGTTTGAGGTTTTTTTTTCCGCAAGGTGATTCTGAGGGCACTGAGGTGTGGGCAAGTACAGGTTTTTTCTTCATGTTTTTGGGAAGTGGTAGTAAGCAAAATACGATCATAGAAATCATTTCAAAGCAGAGGAGACTTAGAGACTTCCAGCTGCACAGAAAAACAGCCCTTCATCACTGCAGTCACTCCATCCACACCCAAAACACATTCCCGCCTCATCTCTCGATCTTTTTACGGGGAAGAAAGAGCAGGTCACCTGTTCCGAAGCGAAAAGAGACAAGAGGCGGTGAAAAGTGCAGCTGAAATGTTGAGCACTTTCCTCCAACCTGGTGTGTCAGGAGGGGTTTTCACCAGTGAAAGGGAAATCATTATTCATGTTCTGCCTCCGTACAGAACAGCTGCTCTTCATCTATCAGCTGGGAGAGACTCTGTCGTAGAGGTGTGTGTGGCTGGCTGGCTAACTGGGCTCAGTGACAGGGTTAGCAGGGGAGAGGTGTCCTGTGTGAGGCCTGTGATGAGGGGGAGCAGATCTCACCACCAGGGAGGGAGGACAGCAGGGGGGGGTCAGGTACAACAGGATGCAGGGTGTGTGTGTGAGAGAGAGAGAGAGAGAGAGAGAGAGAGAGAGAGAGAGAGTGGTTGGGCAAGGGTGGACCCTCCCGGACATACACACACACTCTCTCTCACACACACACACACTCCTCTCTCTGTGGTCCCCAGGGCAGTGTCAGTGGGCCCCTGGGCCCTCAGCTCTGTGTTTGTCTCCAGCAGCCCTCCTCCCCACCTCCCTGCCTCATCACCAGCCCGCCTCCCTGCCTCATCACCAGCCCGCCTCCCTGCCTCATCACCAGCCCGCCTCCCCGCCTCATCACCAGCCCGCCTCCCCGCCTCATTACCAGAGGCCCTCCCTGATCCCTATCAGCCTCCGATGATGGACCGTCCAGGGGAGGATATTGGAGGGGGAGTGTGTGTGTGTGTGTGTGTGTGTGCGCGCTATGTTGCAAGAGAGGAGGGGCTGTTTTGTGCTTAGAGGCACGTGCAGCCTGGACATCTGTCCTAACCCACCTCACACACACACACACTCCTCACACAGACACACAGACAGACACACACACACACACACACAAGCTGTTCAACATGACAGCTGTGGCCCTTGCAAAAGAGGATGGACTGTCTGTCAGCACGAACAGCCCTGTATCAAGAGAGACACCTACAGACCACCGCCCGCAGGTGTGGAAGCCCACACACACATACCGACAAAGACAGTTCGGCAAATCTGTAAATAAAATGTATTAACAATGTGGACTGTCGCTGTAGTTCTATCTGATGTATCCCGGACCTGTCTACTCTTTTACTGGAACAAAACAGCCAAACATGTAGACTGTCTGGTCTGAAACTCAATTCCTGCCACAAATGACTTGGAGTGAACCTGTTGGTGATAGCTTTGTGTGGTTTAATGACACAAACTAGAGGGAAGGAAGGAAGGAGGAGAGAGGGAAGAGAGACTACAGACAGAGAAGAAAGAAAATTAAAGAGAGAGAGAAGGAAGGAGAAAGGGGAGTGAGGGGAGTGGGGGAGTGGGGGAGGTGAGGGGAGTGGGGGAGGTGAGGTGAGGGGACTGGGGGAGGTGAGGGGAGGTGAGGGGAGGGGAGTGGGGGAGGTGAGGGGAGGGGAGGTGAGGGGAGGGGGGGAGGTGAGGGGAGGGGAGTGGGGGAGGTGAGGGGAGGGGAGTGGGGGAGGTGAGGGGAGGGTAGTGGGGGAGGGTAGTGGGGGAGGTGAGGGGAGGGGAGTGGGGGAGGTGAGGGGAGGGGGGGAGGTGAGAAGGTTCCTGTGGGGTTGGTGGTTTGAGAGAGTCTTGAGAGATGCTGGTGGAAGATGTAGAGAGGTTTCTGAAAGAGAGATGTCCTGGTTGACATAAGTGGTGTTGACACCGCAAGAACATGAGTCATTCCACACTAAACTGTGTGTATTTCAGCTTAACACACACTTACTCTCATCCACACTTATGATGCTACAGTGGAATACACAATATTTACTGTTGGTCAAATACATTGATGGAGTAAGTTAACATTGAATATATCATCATTTGTCACTAATTTATCAGGGATTTCAGAATAGGCTTGTAGGTTTAGTCCATGTGTGATTATGTAGCTGTATGTGTGTGAAAGGATGTGTGTATGTGTCTGTGTTTGACAGGATCTGTGTGTGTGTGTGTGTGTGTGTGGCGTACACGAGGAGAGGCAGATGGAGTCAGGTCTGTGGGAGGTTTGGCTTGTGTGTTGGAATGTCAGGTTGACTATCTATTGAGGCCTCCGATTTCAGAGAGCGCTGTGAATGTATGGTCGAGTATGTGTGTGCGTGTGTGTGCGCATGTGTGTGTGTGCGCGTGTGTGTGTGCGCGTGTGTGTGCGTGTGTGTGTGCGCGTGTGTGTGCGCGTGTGTGTGTGCATGTGTGTGTGTGTGTGCGCGTGTGCGTGTGTGTGTGTGTGTGTGTGTGTGCGTGTGCGTGTAGTTGGGGATATACAGAACATACTCTGTTTGTAGACTCAACATGTTGGCATGTGGTACATTTACAAATGAGTCATACTGTACTTCATTTCCTATCTGTGTTTGCTCATAGTTCTGTGGATCTGTGTTTATGCGTTTATGTTTGTGCGCGCATGTGAGCATGCATTGGTTCACATCTTGGCATGTGTGTACATTTTTACAAGTTTTACTATCTGTGTGTTGATAGGGTATGTTCACTTTGCAAGTGAGGACCTGTGTGTGTGTGTGTGTGAGGGTACTGTGTGCCAGAGTGTCCTTGTCTGTGGGTGGTAGCTGCAGGCTAGAAGCCCAATGAAAGTGGTGAGGGCAACTGGTTTCCATGGTGACACCCTGAAGGCTGTCCATCTGCTATGTTCCACCCGCTAACTATCATCTTATTGATCAGCTGTCACCCTGAGACACGCGCACACAGCCTGCCACCCCAACCTCACGTCTGTCAATACCTCTGGGCCCGAGGCCGGCGTCCCCCCTTCACTAGGGGAGGCCAGGGGAGGCCAGGAGAGGCCAGGGGAGGCCCAGATGGATTTGGCTTCCAGTGCAAACAGTATGTCAATGTTTGGAGGGGCGGCGTCGGCCCTGATTAATTCCCCTCACACAAGATGCAGGGCGATCGCATACAATGACCTTTTGGGGTATGCAGCCAGACGTTTGCATTGAATGTCAAACACATCACTCTTGTAGCGATTGAGACTAGACTCCTTAACATGCATGAATACATTTATTTAGGTCCACAAAGAGCAGGGACTGATGTTCAGCCTCCACTCTGGACGAGGCAGGAACGGAGGCAGGGAGGGAGATGCAGGGAGGGAGAGGCAGGGAGATGCAGGGAGGGAGAAGCAGGGAGGGAGGCAGGGAGGGAGGCAGGGAGGCAGGGAGGCAGGGAGGGAGAGGCAGGGAGGGAGGCAGGGAGGGAGGCAGGGAGGGAGGCAGGGAGATGCAGGGAGGGAGAGGCAGGGAGGGAGAGGCGGAGGCAGGGAGGGAGAGGCAGGGAGGGAGAGGCAGGGAGGGAGAGGCAGGGAGGGAGAGGCAGGGAGGGAGGCAGGGAGGGAGAGGCAGGGAGGGAGAGGCAGGGAGGGAGGCAGGGAGGGAGAGGCAGGGAGGGAGAGGCAGGGAGGGAGGCAGGGAGGGAGAGGCAGGGAGGGAGAGGCAGGGAGGGAGAGGCAGGGAGGGAGGCAGGGAGGGAGAGGCAGGGAGGGAGATGGAGTTCTCAAGGGCTTGTAGAGAACGTTCTCTGCACGATGCTGTGTTTTCAGTTTCTAAATCTGATCAATGTTCCAGGATGATGAAGCACAGCGATTAGGGTTTGCAGGACCAGAAATGCCCTAGATAGGTGTGTGTGTGAGCGTGTGTCTACAAATGACGTGTTTATGTATGTATTTCTGCCTAGACTTCTTGTGTGTGTGTGTCAGTGCTTCTGTGTGTGAAAGATTGTCTCGTATCAGGTTGAGATGCAAGTCGACAGATTGACAGATGACCGCCGTGCTACATGCACCCCCACCCTCCCTCCCTCCCTCACCCACTCCTCCATCCCTCCCTCCCTCCCTCCCTCCCTCCCTGCCCCAGCCAAGGGACCATCCGTCATTCTCTCTCCACAATCTGAATATTTATTCATGAGGAGGAGATGAAAATTATAGCCACTGTCACTAGAAAACACACACACAAACACACACACACCCTGTTTGTGAATCTGGTGATAAAGAACATTTTTAATTAAAAGTGAGATGCCGTCTGCCCCAAGCATTTATGTCAAATCAGGAGCACAGATGATGCCTGATATACCGCAGGCTCTCATGTTGAATAGAGTCACCCTGTCATCCGTACCCACAGCTACAGACCCTGTCCACTGTACCCACAGCTACAGACCCTGTCCTCTGTACCCACAGCTACAGACCCTGTCCTCTGTACCCACAGCTACAGACCCTGTCCACTGTACCCACAGCTACAGACCCTGTCCACTGTACCCACAGCTACAGACCCTGTCCACTGTACCCACAGCTACAGACCCTGTCCACTGTACTCACAGCTACAGACCCTGTCCACTGTACCCACAGCTACAGACCCTGTCCACTGTACCCACAGCTACAGACCCTGTCCACTGTACCCACAGCTACAGACCCTGTCCACTGTACCCACAGCTACAGACCCTGTCCACTGTACCCACAGCTACAGACCCTGTCCACTGTTCCCACAGCTACAGACCCTGTCCTCTGTACCCACAGCTACAGACCCTGTCCACTGTACCCACAGCTACAGACCCTGTCCACTGTACCCACAGCTACAGACCCTGTCCACTGTACCCACAGTTACAGACCCTGTCCACTGTACTCACAGCTACAGACCCTGTCCACTGTACCCACAGCTACAGACCCTGTCCACTGTACCCACAGCTACAGACCCTGTCCACTGTACCCACAGCTACAGACCCTGTCCACTGTTCCCACAGCTACAGACCCTGTCCTCTGTACCCACAGCTACAGACCCTGTCCACTGTACCCACAGCTACAGACCCTGTCCACTGTACCCACAGCTACAGACCCTGTCCACTGTACCCACAGCTACAGACCCTGTCCTCTGTACCCACAGCTACAGACCCTGTCCACTGTACCCACAGCTACAGACCCTGTCCACTGTACCCACAGCTACAGACCCTGTCCACTGTACTCACAGCTACAGACCCTGTCCTCTGTACCCACAGCTACAGACCCCAGCAGTCTTCAGGCCAGGAGTGAGGGGTGAGGGGAATTCAGAGTAGAAGCTGAAGATATGTTAATAAATGTAGCTTGATTTTCATAAATGTTTTAATGTTTTATGCTAGCCTATGGTTCATCACGTTGACTCTAACGTGTGTTGTGGACAAAATGATGTCATTTGTAGATTTAGTGAGTGCTGTATTTGCTATCCATTACAAAAACAAGTGGCTCTCGCTGAGCGATGGGATTTGATGGCGAGATCAAACAAACATGGAGGGGATTGTTGACTCTGTAAAAGATCTTGCTAAAAAACAGAAGGTTTTAAGATGAAACATTGATTTTCTTTACGAGGCTGAGAGGGAATGGGATTGACTTTATTAGGCTTTCAGGAACATGCGAGTGGTCCCAGTCTTTGTGTGTGCATGTGTGTGTGGGGGTGAGTGTGACTGTGTGTGTGTCCTAGCTGCACCTCTCTCCTGGTGGAGGGGATCACTCAGGTTGGGCTGAAGGGCCTTGCCTGGGGGGGCAGGGCTCCAGAGGTCAGAGGTCACCAGCTTAATCTGGGCTCCAGGGTCCAGGGTGAGATCCAGAGTCTAATCAGGGTGTGTGGAGCCCACGCCCCAGCGTGGTCCATCCAGAGGGGGGGGGGGGGGGATAGAGCTCTCAGGATGGAGGGTGACGAAGAAGATTTATACACATGGTCTTCCTTAGCCTCGCTCTCAGTCACACACAGACACACACACACGAGAGAGAGAGAGAGAGAGAGAGAGAGAGAGAGAGAGAGAGAGAGAGAGAGAGAGAGAGAGAGAGAGAGAGAGAGAGAGAGAGAGAGAGAGAGAGAGAGAGAGAGAGAGAGAGAGAGAGAGAGAGAGAGAGAGAGAGAGAGAGAGGAGAGAGAGAGAGAGAGAGAGAGAGAAGAGAGAGAGAGAGAGAGAGAGAGAGAGACCCAATTGTCATATGTCACTGACACTTTGGGAGGAAATGAAAAATATCCCCCGTCTTCCCAGCTGTTCCTATCTGGAGTGACCTTGCATACAAACCCCAGATGCTGATGTATGCTGCATCACACCCGCCTCGGAAGGACGCGGCACTATCTTGACAGTCAGAGAAACGACCCTGCAGCAGACAAGCGGAGAGCAGGCGAGCTGAGAGCAGGCAAGCTGAGAGCAGGCGAGCTGAGAGGCCTTATTGACTGAGATAGGAATCACCAGACCTAATGAGACGGGTCGTTCATCCTGTCCTCACAGAGAGGAACTGTAGCTAGTCCTCAGATGTCCTCAGATGTTTAGAAAGGAACATTTACTCTACTCAGTTTCAGGCAAATTTTGAGTAAAAAAAAGTTTTGAAAGGTTAGATGTTTGGAAATTGTGTGCAAACACACGTGAAATGCAATCTAAAAATCAAAAACAAAACTTTTTTTCAAAAATATTTTTGCAACCTTTAAAAAAAAGGTTTCCTCACAGTGAAAGTAGAGGAAAGGAGGAGATAGGAGAACAGAGAATCCTGAAACAGAGTAAACAGGGTTAGGGTTAGGGTTAGGGGGACCTTCCAGGGCTTTGTACACAGCAACATGTGGGTTGGCCCCACCAAATCTCACTCCAAGGTTTTTTTAAAAGTTGGCAGCCCTGAAGACAAACCTGCCTCGAGTCGTACGTCAGACATGCAACACAAAAGTACATACAACCCACACACGGATTTACATTACTAACACAGCCCCTGAGCACACTGTAATGAATTCTGAAAACTATTGGCATGCTCACAAACACACACACACACACTCTCGCTCACACTGTACACACACACACACACACACACACACACAAAACAAACACTCACAGTGCACACACACAAACCCTATGTTCAATATAGCTGAATCCATCCTCCTTTCTGTATAACACCAGCACAGACTTCATCTCCATCCTCATGTAAAACAGCACGCTCTGCATTCACTGTTGATGTTTAGCATCCAGATTTAGACAAAGCAATTACTATTCGTTCTTTGGTAGGGCTCTGTTGGGGTCTGGGTCTCTCAGGGTCAGGAGTGTGGGAGGAATTTTGAGCTGAAGAACAACTGGATCCTAGTTTTTGAAGACTGTACCTCATGTAGGCTATATTTAGATCTGCCACAATAGAACAAGTTTCCATGGGGGCCAACAGGATGTTTAACAGTGAACTTTTTACAGTTTATTCATTTAGCTGAGGCTTTTATCCAAAGCGATGTACAAATAGTACATATATAAAATAGAAATATATATATATATTTCAGAAGCTCAACTGAACTACAGCACCACAGCTGTACTGGTTCATTTGTCAGTTTGGGGTGTGAAGTCAGGCGAGACACTTGGGAGGTCATATTCAAAACAGTGGTGTTTTCGAAAGGTTGTTTCAACCTCTAATCAAGAACAACAATAAAGAATCTCAGTATAGAGATATTAAAACATAACCTATAGGGTTTGCAGACCATAAACAGTGAGCTTAGAGCAGAACACTGACGACCAACAAGCAGTGTACATGAAGGCTGCTGCTGCAGATCCACTGAACTGGATCCACCAACGAACACTAACATGCTCCTCCTCAGATCCTCTCCGGCACTTGGACACTTCTGCTGCTCTGCAGTTCAGCAGTTCAGCAGTAGGAGGTTTATTGATATGGCCCAGTGATAGCACTAATCAAATCATCATGATTAGTACAAGACGTCCAATTCTCCACTCTCCTGCCGCCTGTCTGTCATGTGATTACCCAGCGGTACTCCCACTCTCAGATTCACTCCCAGCTTCAAAGAAGAGGGTGTTTTTAATGGATGAAACAGGGAAAAGATAGTTAAAAAGTTTCCAACTGCAGGAACGAATTTTGATCGAAAAGGAACATTGCTGAGAAGCGTTTTTGAGAAGGTTTTGTGGTGTTGAGTTCACGCAGGGAATCCCTCTCCAAGCCAGATAGTCCACCTTCTCTAAATCACACGCTTAGACTGCCGCTTTAACCGCCCTCCTAGCTGGAAGGCAAGTGTGGTGGTGACCTTTACTGTGTGTCACCTAAGTTGGGAATACAAAAGACAACCCTACACCTGCAGCCCCGGAGGGTCTGACAGGCAGACTGATACAGGAGGAGGAGAGGGGGAGGAGAGGGGGAGGAGAGAAAGCTGAAACGGGGCCTCCAGGTATCCAACCTGAAGAGAAGAGGAGAGGAGAAAAATGAATTCAAAGGGGTGGAGGAGAGAGAGGGAACCTACCTTAAGGACACATCTGTCAAGCTTTATAGAAACCTAAGAAAGAGAGAGAGAGATAAAGAGAGGCTTTTGTTGACCAAATACAACATGTCTTCCTTTGGGCCAGTTAGCTAGTCTACATCCCACCAGCTGACTCTGCATCGCTGACAAGAAGAATTCAGAATGTGTCGACTCTTACTAAAAATCAGTTTGACTAGCTCTACCTCTTTATTATTAAGATGAGGCTTTATATCAGGTCACCCAAACTGGGACATGAAGTAAACAGAAACTTGTAGCAGTTATCCTTTCACCTGATCTGAACCTCACGAGCTGCTTCACACCGCAGCAGGTCTCCCAGAGGAAGCAAGGGAGTCAGGTGGCTGAGCGGTGAGGGAATCGGGCTAGTAATCCGAAGGTTGCCAGTTCGATTCCCGGTCATGCCAACTGACGTTGTGTCCTTGGGCAAGGCACTTCACCCTACTTGCCTCGGGGGAATGTCCCTGTACTTACTGTAAGTCGCTCTGGATAAGAGTGTCTGCTAAATGACTAAATGTAAATGTAAGCATCCAGTGAACAGCTGATTCTGAAACCACTGTTTTAACGTACTGTAGGGTGTGTGACTGTGTGTGTGTGTGACTGTGTGTCTCTGCTCCTTCATCAGCTCAGTGTCCTGTGTGTTTCATCAATAATGAGCTGCTCTTCTTTTTGACACAAAGCACATTCATTATTCAGTCGGCTCCACACACACTCCCAGGACACACACCCACACCGTACAAACACAAGTCAAGCCCCACACACACACACACACACACACACACAGGGCTGCAAAGACCGGCACATGCATCTGGAGCAAACAAACCTAAAGTGACTTTCAGATATGGAAAATACCGACCTGCATATAAACCTTCAGAAACATTCATGCTAACTATAATGTGATGCCAGACACACAAAGAATGCAGTCCCCCCCCCCCCACCACACACACACACACACAACTGTGTGGAACAGCAATTCTACAAAAAAAACACCACCAGCCACTCTCTCTCTCTCTCCACCAGTGTCTCTCTCTCTCCACCAGTGTTTCTCGACCTCCTCAGCTGAGACCATCTGGACCTTCTTTAATGGCTCCTTATCAGATTTTTCTTCTGCTGCTGCCTGTCCCCCGCTCGCCCACACGCTCAACCCCCCCTCTCCAATTTACTGGAGTTCAGTCGCTACATCGCTCTGTCAGTTTCCAATAGTACCACGCCCGTGAGCTGCTGATAGAATTGTTTGACTTCAGGATCAAGCTCCAGAGCTAAAAGAGCCAGCGATATCACGCATGGGCTGCCTCCAATCAAATACCAGCCTGCCATCAACATCAATACCATAGTGTGTTAGGAACCGCCCCAATCTGCTGGCTTGTTAAGTTTAAAATGAACTTATGTTGGAGTTAGTGTGTGTGTGCGTGTGTGCGTGTGTGCGTGCACCACATGAAAATGCTTGTAAGAAATAATGATTTGTTCTTGTATTTGTAGTAAAAACTTTTCAGTGTTGACTCTGAGTCTGGTGCCTCTGTGATAGAACTGGAGTAGGAAACCTTGCTTATGATGACCTTCAAGAAACCCTGATCATCTTCTCCTCCCCTCTCCTCTCCTCTCCTTCCCTCCCCTCTCCTCTCCCCTCTACTCTCCTCTCCTCCCCTCTCCTCCCCTCTCCTCCTCTCCTCCAGTTCTGAGAGATGATTTCCGCCAGACCCCCAGTGACGTGGTGGTGGCTGCAGGCGAGCCTGCAGTGATGGAGTGTGTTCCTCCCAGAGGACACCCTGAACCCACCATCTCCTGGAAGAGGAACAACGTCCGCGTCAACGACCGCGACGACAGGATTACCGTAAATCAGCTCACCATCTTTAAATCGTCTGACTGGTAGCAGAGCATCACAGGGCTTTGTGTAGTGTTGGCCAAGTTTACATTGCTAGTCTACATTTTTAAATCCTTAGTCTGGCTTCAACCATACTCCTAGATACAGAGTAGTTCTTTCTTCAGGTAATGATGTAGGTTTCTCTCCTCATGTCACTGCTGTGCCCAGGACAGCCTGACTGGTGATTACATTGCTTACTGAAACCACATGGATTTTTGATTATTGGCGAGAAGAATAGCAAAATTTAAAATCCATACGGTTTCATCAATGGTGATAATTGAAAAGCTATTTTGATGACGGAATTGCATTGATTGGCATTCGATTGAGTGTGTCCATGCATGAGTGTCAGTGTAATAGACACAGAGACAATATACCAGTGAGAGAAATGTATATAAGAAAATATTTCAGTAATTTCACCTTTCCTTTACCTTTCTTTGGCAATATAATATTTGTTTATGTCATGCCAATAAAGCCCATTGAATTTAAATTGAATTGAAAGATAGAAAAAGAGGGAGACAGAGAGACAGAGAGAGAGACACAGACAACAGACGGAGAGGGAGGGAAAGAGGGAGGGAGAGAGGGAGGGAGAGAGGGAGGGAGAGAGGGAGGGAGAGAGGGAGGGAGAGAGAGAACCAGAGCACCTAGTGGGTGTTGACTGTGCCTGGTCTCTGGGTCATGTGACTGGAACATCACCTGCAGGCATGTTAGTTGTTTACTAACATGCTTGTTTACATCTCCTCTCTCTCTCTCTCTCTCTCTCTCTCTCTCTCTCTCTCTCTCTCTCTCTCTCTCTCTCTCTCTCTCCTCCTCCTCTCTCCTCTCTCTCTCTCTCTCTCTCTCTCTCTCTCTTCTCTCTCTCTCTCTCTCTCTCTCTCTCTCCCCCTCTCCCCTCTCTCTCTCTGTCTCTCTGTCTTCCTCTCTCCTCTCTCTCTGTATCTCTCTCTCCTCTCTCTCTCTGTATCTCTTTCTGTATCTCTCTCTCTCTCCTCCCGTCAGATCGTGGGGGGAAGTTGATGATCTCCAACACCAGGAAGTCTGATGCTGGCATGTACGTGTGCGTGGGCACCAACATGGTGGGGAGAAGGACAGCGACCCTGCCGAGCTGGTGGTGTTTGGTGAGATGCCTCCTTCTGTTCAGCTCTATTTTTATCAGGCCAACACAGGAATGGATTTTTTTTTTTACACCCTCAATCTTCTATTCTCTCTATTTTTCCAATTCAATATAGCAGTTGTTTTTTGATTTGTGAGAAACAATTGGATATTGAGAAGAAAAAAACTATTGCCAACAAAATTACTAATATTGTCTCTCGTTGTCCTTCCCCCCCTCCCCCCTCCCCTCCTCTCCTCTCTGCCCTCCCCCTCCCCCCTCCTCTCATCCCCTCCCCCCTCCCCTCCTCTCAGAGAGGCCAGTGTTCACCAGGCGTCCTATCAACCAGGTGGTGATGGCGGAGGAGACGGTGGACTTCCTGTGTGAGGCTCACGGTGACCCCGCCCCCACGCTGCGCTGGAGGAGAGAGGAGGGGGAGTTACCCCGTGGCAGGTAGGACACACACACACACACTCACACACACACACACAGAGGGGGCCGCAGTGCTGACCCCAGGTGTGTGTGTGTGAGAGCAGGTCAGAGGTCAGCGAGGGCAGGCTGCGTCTCAGCCAGGTGACTGCGGAGGATGAGGGCACCTACACCTGCGTGTCTGAGAACAGCGTGGGCAAGACTGAAGCCTCAGGGACACTGCAGGTCCATGGTGAGAACACATACACACACACCGTACACACACACAGATTTCTCTGTTCCTGTCCAGGTCAACTGCTTGTTGCTCACAGTTGGGGATGACTCTGGGAGGGCTGTTCTGAAACACTAGCTCCAGCTCCATTGAAATTCAATTTGAAAACAGCCTGATTCTCTCACATCTGTCAGTTTTCAATGGCAATTCGGTTTGTAATAGCTGACTTGTGAATCATGATTCACCGGAGTCAATGACTGGGGAGACCAAATGCGCACACACACGCACATACACACACACACACCCTGCTGCTAGGAGCTTATGTTGAGGCGTGGGGATTACTCTGTTGGACAGCTGTTGTTAACAGAGTGTCGAGCAGCCAGCTGAAGTATTCATGGATTCACAACAGAGTAAATGTTTGTTGACTGGATCTCAGGCCCAGTCCCTCACCCAGGCCCCCAGGCCCAGCCCCTCACCCAGGCCCACACCCTCACCCAGGCCCCCAGGCCCAGCCCCTCACCCAGGACCCCAGGCCCAGCCCCTCACCCAGGCCCACACCCTCACCCAGGACCCAGGCCCAGCCCCTCACCCAGGCCCACACCCTCACCCAGGACCCAGGCCCAGCCCCTCACCCAGGACCCCAGGCCCAGCCCCTCACCCAGGCCCACACCCTCACCCAGGACCCCAGGCCCAGCCCCTCACCCAGGCCCACACCCTCACCCAGGACCCCAGGCCCAGCCCCTCACCCAGGACCCCAGGCCCAGCCCCTCACCCAGGACCCCAGGCCCAGCCTCTCACCCAGGACCCCAGGCCCAGCCTCTCACCCTCACCCAGGACCCCAGGCCCAGCCTCTCACCCAGGACCCCAGGCCCAGTCCTCACCCTCACCCAGGACCCCAGGCCCAGTCCCTCACCCTCACCCAGGACCCCAGGCCAGCCTCTCACCCAGGACCCCAGGCCCAGTCCCTCACCCTCACCCAGGACCCCAGGCCCAGCCCCTCACCCAGGACCCCAGGCCCAGTCACACACCCTCACCCAGGACCCCAGGCCCAGTCCCACACCCTCACCCAGGACCCCAGTCCCTCACCCTCACCCAGGACCCCAGGCCCAGCCCCTCACCCAGGACCCCAGGCCCAGCCTCTCACCCAGGACCCCAGGCCCAGTCACTCACCCAGGAACCCAGAGCTCTGTAGAAGCATGTCCTCTATCGCCTCTCTCCTCTCTTCCACTAACACGTTCCTCCACTCCATAATACTCATATCAATCATCCTGCTACTTTGTGGTTAGGGTTAGGGTTAGGGGGTCGAGCTACAAGCCATTACAGCTCATTTATCACTGACTGACTTCACAACACAGATTTCAAAACTTGAGACAAGTAGGGAACACACACTTCAGATTTGAGTAAAAATAATGTACTGTGTGAGAGAGCTGTCTGCTGAGTGTCAGGTTCACTGGCCATCAACTCCCCTTCCTGTCCTTTTCATTCATTCTTTTTTTCTCTCTCTGCTTCCATCTTTCATAATCCCTTCATTCCAGTGGGCCCATTCAGTAAGTAATCATCTCATCTCACATCAACACGTGTGTGTGTGTGTGTGTGTGTGTGTGTGTGTGTGTGTGTGTGTGTGTGTGTGTGTGCATGCAAATCTGCATATGTGTGCATGCGTGTGTGTGTGTGTGTGCAACACTGTGCTTATGTGTGCTGGCAGTGGAGTGGAGGCATGTGAGAAGGGCTTCATGATTCTAGTTCATATCAGATCAAAATATCGGGTCAAAATAAAAGTCAGTATACATCAGAATCAGAATCAGAATGGGATTTATTCGCCATGAAAGTTTGCACAGACAAGGAATTTGCTTTGGCAGGAAGG
The DNA here is from genome assembly GCF_963692335.1 of Osmerus eperlanus. Classification (NCBI taxonomy): domain Eukaryota; kingdom Metazoa; phylum Chordata; class Actinopteri; order Osmeriformes; family Osmeridae; genus Osmerus; species Osmerus eperlanus. The sequence goes on from NW_026911840.1 coordinate 17,691, forward strand.
TGCATACAATAAACATATACCTAAAATTTAAATATGTGGACTATCTATACTAAGGGTACATAAACTAGCAGTACTAAGTTCCCTCTGCAACCCTGATGCCAAACCTGCAGTCCCATCAAGGTTGAGTTCACTTTCACAGAGACTCATACAGTATAGTCTGAACTGATCTTCACTTCTGATCCTTTAACTTAGTAGATGTAACAGAGGAGATGTGAGAGCGATGTGCTGGTGAGGACTGAAACAGTCTGGGGCACGAGGTCATTGAGATGGGCACATTAAAGACCAGCGCTCTCCTGGTCTGTGTGAGGATTGATCAGGTCAGATGGACTGATGATGGGTCCCTATCGTCTTCTTGACTGTCCATGTGAGTTCCACCCGGGGCTGTGAGACAGGACCTCTGGTATTTATGTTCTCATCATCGGAGGGCCGGGGGGAGGAGGGGGGGGTTATATTGGAGAGGGGGAGGAGGGGTGTGGGGGAGGAGGGGGGGGGTTATATTGGAGAGGGGGAGGAGGGGTGTGGGGGAGGAGGGGGGGGGGTTATATTGGAGAGGGGGAGGAGGGGTGTGGGGGATTACTTGATGGAGGGAGGAGCGGGGAGAGGGGTGAAATCGATCTGGTGGAGAAAAGAAGATGATGGCTGGGTTGAGGTTGTGGAGTCAAGTCCAGCTTCTCAGGGAGTGGGAATATGAGGGGATTAAGGTCGTCAAACAAAACCGTTGGTTCAGAACCTATTTCCTAACCTTAACCCCTGGGGTCAGGGTCAGTGGTTAGGAACTGCTCTGTACTGCAGGAGGAGTGGGACTTCTCTAGTTTGGGGTTTATCTGTGAGGGCTGAGTGTGTAACTTGGCATGCAGCTGTTTCATAGACAGCAGGATGTAAACATTCAGTGGCGATTTTCTGTTTTTAGTTTGCTACTTTCAACACTCCATTTACCAGCATCCACTAAGTAACGAACACAATCATTTGGTATGAATTAGCAAGCATCATACTGGCTTATTTTACTTATATAATTATATAAATGATACCTTTGCAATTGTACAGTCAGCTTTTTTAAATTACCCAAGAACATTTAACTAGAAATCTTTGATTTTAAGTTAAATAAAATCCTCTGTTTGACATGAAAGAAAACCACTATGTTGTGTTGGATTGTCCAGCGCGGGTGTTGACTCTGTGCGTCTAGTTGAGTGTTCTCTACTAGACGCAAGCGTCTATCGTCTTGTCAAGAACAAAGGAGGAGGCTCACCAGGTCTCCAGAGCCCAGGAGTCCACCGCTCCAAGTCACACAATACAACTGCTAAACACAGCGGGTGGGTTGAGAAAAAGCAGTTTTGCGAATTAAAACGACCGGGTGGAGAATGTCTCTCTGAGAGAGGGAGAGAGAGGGAGAGAGAGAGGGAGAGGAGGAGAGAGAGGGAGAGGGAGAGGGAGAGAGAGGGAGAGAGAGGGAGAGGAGGAGAGAGAGGGAGAGGAGAAAAGAGAGGGAGAGGTGGAGAGAGAGGGAGAGGAGGAGAGAGAGAGAGAGGAGAGAGAGGGAGAGGAGGAGAGAGGAGGAGAGAGTGGGAGAGGAGGAGAGAGAGGGAGAGACAGACAGAACAAAAGAAGGTAGAATGGATGCTTGATGAGCCAAGGTTTGGTGTGTGGGTGTGTGTGTGTGTGGTGTGTGTGGTGTGTGTTTGTACATAATTTCCATGGTAAACTGTTTTCACCAATGTTTTCATGGACACATGAAAGAGCTTCCTGGAGGAAGATGACCCACAGAAAATATACCAACACGTTGTTAATGTCCTGTTGGCATTTAACAAGGACTTTTCTACATGCTTTTGTTTTCTTGTGGTATTAATAACTTGTGAGTGTTTTTAATTGGACTTGTGTCTACTCTAGCGTGTGTGTGTGCAACAGAGCAGAACCGTGACAGCTGTCTGTCACACACACCCTCAGGAATCTTTGAGTGTGTGTGTGTGAGTGTGTGATAACTCAAGTGTGAAAGTGTGAGTGTGTTTGAGAGCGTGGGGTTGTAGTTCCTGTGTTGTAAACAGTCTGCCGCCTGTCTGGGCTGCTCTGCTGTTACTGCTCAGCATCAAGCTCTGACCTCCCCAGAGTTAGCTCTCTATGTGGGGGGCCAGGCAACACACACACTCACACACACACTCACTCACACTCACACACACACTCACTCACACACACACACACACACACACACACAGTTGTTCACACTCTGACCACCAGGCTCATTCTCAACATGCCTCTTGTTCATCTTACTGTGAAGAACGAGAACAACCTGAGGTCATCTTCAGGAGGATCCAGGGT
>NW_026911840.1:22500-34162 GCF_963692335.1 Osmerus eperlanus
TCCCTCACTCTACCTCTCTCTGTCTCTCTGTCTCTCTGTCTGTCTGTCTCTCTCTGTCTGTCTCTGTCTCTCTCTCTCTGTCTCTCTCTCTCTGCAGTGCCTCCCCTGATCGTGGTCCGTCCTCGTGACCAGATCACAGCCCAGGGTCGGACAGTAACCTTCCTCTGCAGCATGAAGGGAAACCCTCCGCCGGCCGTGTTCTGGCAGAGGGAAGGCAGCCAGGTGAGACGAGTTCCTTCCCACCCACACTCACGACCACACACCAGCTGCACAGTCCTCAAACCTACACAGATAGGAATGTACACAACAACCGTAACGGCCGTTAAATATAATTTCTTAATAGAAAGTGTGTGTGTGTGTGGGGGGGGAGAGGGGCTGAAGGGGGGGGGGCAGTCCCCCAGCAGCTCTCCTGAGGGGGGGTCTGTGGTTCCTCTGTCATGTTCTTGGCAGCACCAGCGTAGCGCGCTGTTCTGCTGTCTCTCTGTGGAGCCGGGGGCTGGTGGAAGTCACTGTGCAGAGACTCTGCTGGACACACTCTGAACGCCGTGAGGGAGGACAACCAGAGAGAGGAGAGAGGGGGGGCGCCCGCTTCTTATCCAGCTCTGATAAGCGTGTTCCGCTGTGTACACACAGTACAGCGCAAAACACACACAAGCTATGACATGCAGTAGTACACTACACAGAAACACACACTCAGTATGAAAAGAGGTGGACTTGAGTACAGGAGTAGTATTGTTCATAGCACAGTATAGTGAGAACTAGCACTGTCCCCTACAGTGAGTGTGTGAAACTACCTGTGTGTGCGTACAGGTGTGTGTGTGTGTGCGTACAGGTGTGTGTGTGTGTGCGTACAGGTGTGTGTGTGCTTCCTATCCCCAATATATATTTCTCCTTTTGTAGAAAATCTCACCAGGAGGATATGGGCTCTTTTGGACTGGAGATAAGAGCAAATGTTTGTGTGTGTCTGTATACCATTGTACGGTAAAGAGAGAGAGAGAGAGATAGAGAAGAGAGAAACAGGAGGGAGAGAGAGAGAAGATAGAGATGCTGAGGGAATCAGAGTGGAGAACAGGGAGAGGAGGCAGGGAGTGGAGAAGAGAGATAAAGACTAAAAACAAAACCAGAGAAAGCATGAGGGAGGTGTGGAGAGACACCCACACAGGACCCAGGGCAAGAGAGAGAGGGAGAGGTGGGGAGGGAGAGGGGGGGGAGGGAGAGGGAGAGAGAAAAGGGGAGAGAGAGGAGAAGAAATAAGCTCTTTGTAACCCTTCCAGCTCAGTTAGATAACAGAGAAGCGTCTGGCTGGAAATAGCTGGAGACCCAGGGAGAGAAAGAACAGTCTCTGGAGATTACAGTGATCCCCCTCTCTCTCTCTGTCCTCCTTGACACACCTCCCTCCACCTCTCCTCCTCCTCTCATCCCCCTCTCCTCCCTCTACTTCTCCTTCTCTCATCCCCCTCTCCTCCCTCTACCTCTCCTCCTTCTCCCATCCCCCTCTCCTCCTCTCATCCCCCTCTCCTCCCTCTACCTCTCCTCCTTCTCCGATCCCCCTCTCCTCTCCTCCTCTCATCCCCCTCTCCTCCCTCTACCTCTCCTCCTTTTCCGATCCCCCTCTCCTCTCCTCCTCTCATCCCCCTCTCCTCCCTCTACCTCTCCTCCTTCTCCGATCCAACTCTCCTCTCCTCCTCTCATACCCCTCTCCTACCTCTACCTCTCCTCCCTTTTTTTTCTTTCAAAACACAGGAAAAATCACAATTTACTGTGTTCCAAAACTTTTAATGAGAATCGGGATTGATTTACAAAAATAAACATCAATTGACTATTGATGTGTCCATTTAAAATGATGTGTCTGGGTATTTATATCTGTCTTTTGGAGAAACCCGACCATGGCCATCAAGGACAGAATAGCACTCTTTATCACCCACCATAAAAAAAAAAAATAAAAAAAAAAAGGAAAGGAAATGGAACGGCCAGAGGAAAAATGTGACGCTTGTTTCTCTTCTAACTCTGCTGCGGGGGTCATGTGTCATGCCTGACACATGAACACTGTTCTGTGTTCTCTCCCAGGTCCTGCTGTTCCCCATCCAGGAATCAGCCCAGCCCGGCCGGTTCTCCGTGTCCCTGAGCGGGGAGCTGACCATCAGGGACGTTCGCAGCGAGGACGCCGGCTACTACATCTGCCAGGCCATCAGCGTGGCAGGCAGTATCGTCACCAAGGCCCTGCTGGAGGTGGAGAGCGGTAAGACACGTTTCAGAACCTACAGTACATCTCCCTCTCACCAGCCTGCCATGTCCGGCTGGGATATCAACTGAAAACATGTTCATGTGTGAAGTGTACCAAAGTCATAAGTCAGCTGGAGTTCCCTGGAGTTTGCTGATTACCCCCTGGGATTGTTTATCACCCCCCCACCCTCATTACACTGCTTCTCAAACACCTTCTGCATCTCCACATCCATATTCACACCAACACTCTCACACTGTTACTTTGTTTTACAATGTTGTTATCAGCAAATTTCATTATGCATTTTTTCACAGCCTGGTAGCGCTGGAGTCCCCTTGCACACTCCACCTAACTGCTTAAACCCAAATAAATTATAAACTCGTCCGATCAGGCCCAAATAAAAAAATAACCCCTCCTTCTGTTTCCCCCCCCAAATGAGCAAACAGCAGGGAGGCTAGCTTGACGTGATTAAAAGGGGCAACTTGTGATGGCGCTATGCAAATAACCTCCCCGCGACATATGCTACCCCCATCACGCCGTGCCCAGTCAGGCGATAAACTGTTGTTTATATGTGCCTGTCGACCATAAAGGGGGCGGTTCTGAAGCTTATCATTTACAGACAGCCACAAACGGAGCTAGCTGTTGAAGTAACAAAAGCTCAATCTAATTCCTCACTTCCCGTAGTCGCTGTTCAGGAAGAAAGCTGCTATTTGAGTAGAAGCTGTCCATCACCGCAACATTTAGCAACTGTGGGTTCCGAGAGCCCTGCGCTGTTTCTGACCGTCCCCCTGTCTCTCTCTGTTTCTGTCTGTGATGGAGACGTCTTTGTCTGTGATGGAGACGTCTGTGATGGAGACGTCTGTGTCTGTGATGGAGACGTCTGTGTTTGTGATGGAGACGTCTTTATCTGTGATGGAGACGTCTGTGTCTGTGATGGAGACGTCTGTGTTTGTGATGGAGACGTCTTTATCTGTGATGAAGACGTCTGTGTCTGTGATGGAGACGTCTCTGTCTGTGATGGAGACGTCTGTGTCTGTGATGGAGACGTCTGTGTCTGTGATGGAGACGTCTCTGTCTGTGATGGAGACGTCTCTGTCTGTGATGGGGACACAGAGGTTTTGAGTCTTGTGTTTCAGTCCAATGGGGTCAAGTTTGGCCTGTAGACTCTCTAGAAACACGCCAGCGCTGCCGTAGGGATGGTTCTGCTGACTACGAGTCGATGCACAAGGCAGGTCACGGTCTGGGTGCACTTAAACACACCGCCGGGCTGCACTTCCTGTCTGGTGTAGGAGGGCTGTGGTGCCGCTCCACTGGAGAGCCCTTCAAACACGTCATCTTTCTGTTCAGGTCCTACGTCCATGGTGTAAAGTACCGACACGATTTCACATCTGTTTCTCCATGTTTTAACCAGCCAGGCCTCCTCGGAAATCACGTTTATCTCAGGAGATGCAATTCCTTCTCTCTCTCAGTCTGTCATAAAATGTCAAGTTCACCTTTCAAAGAGAGAGAGAGAGAGAGAGAGAGAGGGGGAGAGAGGAGAGAGAAAGGGAGAATAGTAAATGGACAATGTAATAGAGTTGTCTATGATTTATTCATGTTCCCGTCCACGTCGGGGTCAATATAGGACAGAGCTGTTCGGATCTAGTCAAACAAATGATACATTATTCATGGGTACCTTGGCTATGAAGCCATAACAAAGCAAGAAAGAGATAGAGATGTTAAATACCAAGATGGTCAACAGAGAACTAACCTTCCGGCAGAATAACACACAAAAAAAAACGGAAGGATTTTGTGACAAGTTGACGCATTCAGTGCTTCAGTGGAGAGTAAATAATAAATCTTACACTTAATATACCTGTTTTATTATGAGCCAAATGATCAGTGTTTGAGACGCAACACAACCCAGACTGCCCCACCCGGCTGGCCAGAGAGATCTATCACATTGATTTCATGTGAAACGGGGCAGCAACAGGGATTTGTAGACCTGCTGAACACTGTGTTTCTTTTACAGCAGAATTATGTTTACATGTCCGGAATAGCTAATTAGTTGTTAGCATATCACACTGATGACGAGATCTCCCTGTAGACAGGAACATTCCTCTGTGTGGTGCCGGACTCGGCATGCTGAGAGTTAGAGACAAGAGACATGGGAAACAGCTCAAAACTAAATCACATCTTCATCAACAGGTTTTCAGGTTTAACCTCATTATTATGGATTAAAAAACTGCATACTGTAAAGTTTGTAATGACTGAAACCATGGAAATGAAACATGTTAAATGTGGTTTTGAACATGGTGTCTTTTCCCCTCCCTCTGCAGCACCCTCAGATCGCGTCCCGCCCATCATCCGACAAGGGCCGGCCAATCAAACTCTGGCTCCGGGATCCACCGGCCAATTGCATTGCCACGTGATGGGCAACCCCCTACCCAGCGTCCAATGGGAGAAGGACGGGCAAAGGATCCTGGGAGATGACGAACGTATCAGCCTGATGGAGAATGGAACCTTCCAGATCACCAACCTCCAGGTACTGCTGGTTACCATCTCATCTTCTCATGGTTTCCAGTAAACGAGCTGGCCTCCCAGTGTGTTAGCATTTCAAATCGAACACTTCAGAACTTCTCAGAGCACCCCCAACACTCATCGCCACCTCTGCTCTCCTCACCTTAGAGGGGATTGAGACTGAATGCTGTTACAGCAGAGCGATTCTGCCTCAGCAGCCTCTGTCAAGCGCTAATGACATTTAATTCAACGTATTGTCATGCCTTGGCATTCATTACCATAGTGACACTCTGCATTTTCCAAGTACTGCATCCCATCTAGCCTCCACGTCCTTCAGGCCCTTTCTCCATTTGCATGTTTACTTGAACCACAGGTCTCCCATCAGAGACGCCCCTGAGACAACTCGGTGATTTATTCGATATTCATATTTCAAATGTTTACGGTTGGCTCGGGACACCAGTGTTCCAGACCCCGGGCCGCGGTGGTGAAGCGTAATGGAGATGCTAACGAGATGGTGTGGTCATTAGCGGTCGTTAGCGCTACTGTGTGCGGCGCTAATGAAATCCAGTTGTAGCCAGAACCCTCTCTGGGCCTGGGCAGCACCTGGGGTCGTTGTGGCGTTTGGCTAGCTCGGCAGATGACGTATTAATTGATTTTAGGTGCGCCAGTGATTAATGACCTGTGTGGATTTAATTAAATCTCTGCTGCGGTGCAGAGGGGAGAGAGCAGGAGGAGATGCTGCAGAGAGAGGAGGGACAGAAGGAGAAGCACCCAGGGAAGAACTGAAGCCTTTTGGAAGCATTTAATTCAACTACAACTAATTATTTTATCAGGACTTATCAGGCTTCAGTGCCTCTTTAAACAGTAATGAACATGGTAGCCTTGTAGGCACAAATCCACTTATATTTTAGTGATGTCTTAGCAGACACTTTCAACTGATGCATCCAACATACAGGGGGATTTTGAACCTGCAACCTCACAACTCACAGTCAAATTGCTTTACTCTTTTGCCATACCTATTTTAGTGGAACTAGAGGCCCTCAGACAGGAAGTTGTGAGGTGCAGAGGAAAACAGACAGGAAGTTGTGAGGTGCAGAGGAAAACAGACAGGAAGTTGTGAGGTGCAGAGGGCTGCTCGGACAGATGGCCCGTTTGTTCTGCCCTACCCTGGGACTGTAGAGGAGCCGTTACCCTGGGACCCCTGCCAGACACACACACACACACACACACAGACACACACACAGACACACACACACAGACACACACACACACACACAGACCCTGGGGAGAGATGAAGGGAGCAAGGACAGTTGGAGAAGGAAGATTGAAGACATTCAACATGGCTCAGTGCCAAAGTGCAGAGAGAGAGAGAGAGAGAGAGAGGAGAGAGAGAGACAGAGAGACAGAGAGAGAGAGAGATATTGGGAAGAGGGGGGCACAGGGTTGTGGGTTCTGGAGTTTATACGTGTTTATCAGTCAGCTGAGTGGAGAGAAAATAACACCAGACAAGAACTAGTGTTCATACTCACACACACACACACACACACTCTCACACACACACACTCACACACACACTCTCACACACACACACACACACACACACACACACACACGCAGGGAGCGACCAGATGAACATCAGTAGAGGCGTCAGCAGATGGATGCGGGACGGCAGGAGAGAGAAGTTAGGACGACGAGAGACTAAACAGGAAGTAGGAGAAAGGAAACCCCCCTCTTCCCAGAATGCAGTTCAAACACAGATCCTCCAGGTGCCTCCTTCGTCCCCTCGGCCATTCTAACGATCTGTCTAACGCAGCGCTCTGGGCTGTCAGCCTTGATTAATAGTCAGGTGCCCTGCCCGTTTACCCCCTCTGAGCATGTCCGTTCCTCATCGACCAATCAGCTGCCACTCCCAGCGACCTTCTCCATTGGCTCTACCTGGATGGCCGCTGGGGGTCGTCCTGTAAACAGGAAGTGAGGGAGTAAGTCTGGGCTCTCTGTGACAGGCCACCTGAGTAGCCCCTCCCCCTCTGTTGCTGCTGTCTGAGGAGGAGGGGGGCTCCCAGCGCCCACAGCATCATCACATCTCTAGTATTTACTGACTGCTGTGTGCGTCTGCATAATGGATGAGCTGAGCTTTTAAGTGAAAGCAGTGCGTTCCTCCACACCTTTGATCCACGGGCTGGCAGTCTGTGGGAAGGAGGGAACTAACCACGCTGGGAGTCACTGCAGGGAGGGAGAGACAGAGAGACAGAGAGACAGAGACACTGCAGGGAGAGAAGGGAGAGAGAGACAGAGACACTGCAGGGAGGGAGAGAGAGACACAGAGAGAGAGACACTGCAGGGAGAGAAGGGAAGAGAGAGAGAGACAGAGAGAGAAAGAGAGACACTGCAGGGAGGGAGAGAAGAGAGAGAGAGAGACACTGCAGGAAGGGAGAGAAGGGAGAGAGACAGAGAGAGAGACACTGCAGGGAGGGAGAGAGAGACGGAGGGGGAGAGGGAGAGGGGGAGAGAGACACTGCAGGGAGGGAGAGAGAGACGGAGGGGGAGACGGAGGGGGAGAGGGAGAGGGGGAGAGAGACGGAGGGGGAGAGACGGAGGGGGAGAGGGGGAGAGGGAGAGAGAGAGGGGGAGAGAGACGGAGGGGGAGAGGGAGAGGGGGAGAGAGGGGGAGACAGAGACTGCAGGGAGAGAAGTGTTTAGGCTACTGTACTCTATTGTACTCTGCTCTGCTTTACTCTACTCAGTCACTTCATAAGTAGGCTACCGTCTCCTACAACACATTTCCAACAGTTACATCAGATTAGGTGTGAAAAGGAGGCGTTACAAATACAATGCGCTTGGGAGGGATGTTTATGTATGTTTATGTTTACTTCATGTGTATTTAAAAGAAGAAGAACAAGCTCCTTCCAGCCTCGCGCAGCTTGGCAGCGACGCTGACGCTTCTGTGTGTTGTTGCCAGGAAACAGACTCGGGGCTGTACACCTGCCTGGCCTCCAGTTCCAGCGGAGAGTCCAGCTGGAGCGGCTCGCTCACCGTCAGAGGTAAGCATGCCGTTAACGTGGTCCCTGTGGGGACAAACTTTTACTTCATGCTAACATGCATTCGCTACAGACTTGGCTACGGATTTAGCGTTAGCGACAGAATTCGCTTTAGCGAGTTGGGTAAAGCCATGGCCTCGCTACTAAGGCGAGTGCGGTCATGCTAGAATGCTGCATTGTTGCTGTGAGCACACCTGGGGTTTAACGCGTGAAGAAAAGAAGGGTGATGGTGGAGATTCGTGGTGACTTTCTGAAACAGAGCTATAAATACATAACATATAAAACACATAAAATGAACGTAGCTTATATAAAAAAAATCATGCATGCCTTGATTTTGGTGACTTAATAACCGTCCATTCTTGATCCGGTTCTGTCTGCAGAGAGTACAGGCGCTTCGGTCGCCCCGGCCAGCGAGCCGTTCCAGCTGCCGGGCCCGCCCCATAAGCCGGTGGTCACGGACGTGAGTAAGAACAGTGTGACGCTCACCTGGCAGCCCAACGCTCACGAGGGCGGAGCCGCTGTGACGTCGTACATCATCGAGGCCTTCAGGTGAGCTGGGGGACATCTGAAACATCTTCCTCCTCCCCTTCCCTCTGTACTCCGCCCCTCCTTCCTTACATTACATTTACATGTAGTCATTTAGCAGACGCTCTTATCCAGAGCGACTTACAGTAAGTACAGGGACATTCCCCCCGAGGCAAGTAGGGTGAAGTGTCTTGCCCAAGGACACAACGTCAATTGACACAGCCAGGAATCGAACCAACAACCTTCTGATTACTAGCCCGACTCCCTAACCGCTCAGCCATCTGACCCCCCCCCCCCTGACCCCCCCTTCCTCCACCTCTTTCTAGGGTGGAGGTGGGGGGTGGGGGTGGGGGGTGGGGGTGGGGGTGGGGGGTGGGGGGTGGGCACATCATGACTCTCCCCTCCTTACATGTGCTCTCTAACCCTGTCCCCCTGGGCTGCAGTTAGACCGGTGCAGAGTGGCCCAAATTGATTCTTGATAGAGTTGCTGTGGGCAGAATGGGCTGTTTATAATAACAGAACCTTGCCCGGGGGGGTTTCAGGTCATTCTGAAGATGGGGGGGGGGGGGGGGGGGGGGGCTGGGGGAGAGGCCAGGACCAGACGAGAGGGGTGTGTGTGTGTGTGTGTGCACCAGTACGGTGTGTGTGTGTACGCTCCATGTCTGAGCCTCTGCTTCCAGCACACGTACAGAGTGACCTTGTCTTGATGTTGGTGTGCAGGCCAGGCTGTTTACGAGCGGCTCATCCTGTTAGCGCCCAGGGCTAACGACGCACCGCAGCCGTAAAGCCTCCTGTCTGCAGCACAGTGAGAGGCAATAACCCTCCCCTGGGCAGGGGCCGGGTGCTGGGGGCACACAGCCCAGGCCTCGCAGTACTAAAAGATGGGCTGTGTGTGTATGAGGGTCTGCAACGACTAAAAGAAAGAAGATTTAATCACTCCTGCTATTCCTTTGGCAGCCAGGCCCTTGTGTGATTTATAATATTATTCATCAGGGGAATAAACAAAACATCATTTGCGAATGATCTCTTGGTGCTTGCCTAGTCAGAACAAGCCAATTTAGACGATTCGAGACACAGAAAAATGATACATTTGCTTAGTTTGTTATTCTCAAACAACTGGCATTGTTTACACGACAGGTCCGATGCATCTTGGGTAAAAACTAGAGCTATAAATAGCTTTTGTCATTAAAACCAAATCTGTCAGACACTCGAGAACTGCAGTGAATGAAATAAGCTCTGGGAGGCATCACTGAGCTCAGAGTATATTGACTGAGACAGAGAAGCGCAGACTTAACAAACCCAGAATCTTCATCTGCTGTTCCAACAAAACGTCTTTTAATCTGGCAGCAACAGAGACTCTCACCAACTAGCCCAAACTGTTTAAACAGACTTGTTTCTGGGCGTGATGTGAAACACCTAATAGAATAAATGATGCATGTGGTGTTGTCTCCCTCCAGCCAATCGCATGTGGTGTTGTCTCCCTCCAGCCAATCGCATGTGGTATTGTCTCCCTCCAGCCAATCGCATGTGGTGTTGTCTCCCTCCAGCCAATCGGCAGGCAGCACGTGGCAGACGGTGGGGGAGCAGGTCAGGCAGGAGAAACACACCGTCAGCGGTCTGTTCCCCAACACGGTGTACCTGTTCATCGTCAGGGCGGTCAACGCGTACGGGCTAAGCGACCCCAGCCCCATCTCCGAGCCCGTCCGCACACAAGGTCAGGATCCTGCCTGGCTCCCTGCAGCAGGAGCCTGGAAGGATGCAGAGAGTCTGGAGATGGTTGATGGGTCTGAAGTGAGCCATGTGAATCCTTGTGGAACTGTAAATGTGTTTTTACAATCAGGTCTTTCTCATGGCTCAGTGTGGGATTAGCACAGCCCTGTGAAGGTGTGATCTTCCATCATATCCAAACTCAACAACTGCAAACTCTCTGTCCTCTTCTGCTCTGCGGCTCATAAGCTGTCCTCTGGGAGATATATCATGTTTAATGTATCCATGGTTGTGTTGTGGTTGTCTGCTAACAGTAAGGTTGTGTGTGTAGATGTGAGCCCCACGGGGCAAGGTGTGGACCCCCGGCAGGTGCAGAGGGACCTGGGGGAGGTGGCCGTGCAGCTGCTGGAGCCGATGATGCTGACGCCTGCTAGCGTGCACGTGACCTGGACGGTGAGGGTCTGGAACCTACTTACCCTCTCAGCTGGACTCCTCATCCTGTTTTTACTCATCTCCCTCTCCCCCCTCCCTCTCTCCCCCTCTCCCCCCCTCCCTCTCTCCCCCTCCCTCTCCCCCCTCCCTCTCTCCCCCTCTCCCCCCCTCCCTCTCTCCCCCTCCCTCTCCCCCCCTCCCTCTCTCCCCCTCTCCCCCCCTCCCTCTCTCCCCCTCCCTCTCCCCCCCTCTCTCCCCCTCTCCCCCCCTCCCTCTCTCCCCCTCCCTCTCCCCCCCTCCCTCTCTCCCCCTCTCCCCCCCTCCCTCTCTCCCCCTCCCTCTCCCCCCCTCCCTCTCTCCCCCTCTCCCCCCCTCCCTCTCTCCCCCTCTCCCCCCCTCCCTCTCTCCCCCTCCCTCTCCCCCCCTCCCTCTCCCCCCCTCCCTCTCTCCCCCTCTCCCCCAGGTGGACCGCCCGTCTCAGTACCTGCAGGGGTACCGGCTGCTCTACCGGGCGGGGGGCGGAGCCTGGCAGCTCCAGGATGTCAAGTCTCCGTCGGAGCGCAGTGCCGTCATCTCAGACCTGCTGAGGGGGACCGAGTACCACATCAAGATACGGCCGTACTTCGACGAGTTCCAGGGCAAGGACAGCAGACTGCTGCTGGTCCACACCCCGGAGGAAGGTAGGAGGGCTGGGCCTGGGGCCGGGGGGGTGAGGGCTGGAGAATTTGGAGGAAGTATGGCTGTTTATAGCTTTTTGGTTGTAGATATTGGGTCAGGGTTGTGCGTTTAGGAGCTTGAATGTGCGGGCTGATTGCTGGCTGTCTTAAGAAACCTCCAGATATTCAGCTGCCTGGTAATCAGGTCTTCGAGCTCTTATCGCTCAGATTGTCGAGTCCTCACACCCTCCATTCATGACGGCAAGTTCATCACAAGTCATTAGAATCCGTAAGTCGTCCTGTTGAGGGACTGAACGGTGCTGTAGCAGCCAGGATCTCTGACTCCTCCTCCTCCTGCTGCAGTCCCCAGCGCCCCTCCCAGAGCCGTCACCGTGGCAACCGTCAAGATCAGCAACGTGTCCAGCATCAGCGTGTCGTGGGAACCTCCGCTGACGACCTCGCAGGAGGGAGCCGTCCTGGAGTACAGGGTGAGACTGGACCAGGGGGAAACAGGCTGTCAGGGGGTGAGACAGGCCTGTCGGGCTCCCCCTGACAGGCCTGTCTCGGCCCCCTGACAGCCTGTC
>NW_026911841.1:10000-22500 GCF_963692335.1 Osmerus eperlanus
TCCAAAACCTAAGTCCATTTTGAATGGGAGTCAATGGGAGGACTCCCAGGGGCACTGCATCACTGGCACTTTAGCCTCCAAAACCTAAGTCCAATTTGAGTGGGAGTCAATGGGAGGATGCCCAGGGGCACTGCATCACAGGCACTTTAGCCTCCAAAACCTAAGTCCATTTTGAGTGGGAGTCAATGGGAGGATGCCCAGGGGCACTGCATCACAGGCACTTTAGCGTCCAAAACCTAAGTCCATTTTGAGTGGGAGTCAATGGGAGGATGCCCAGGGGCACGGGCACTGTAAACAGGGGATGCCCAGGGGCACGGGCACTGTAAGCAGGGGATGCCCAGGGGCACGTACTTCTTAAAGTGGGGTTATTTTGGTTTTAACACAGGGGGGGTGCTTAAGAGTGGGTGCACAGGGCCCCACGGTGATCAGGTAGTGCAGGGGGGTCCTCCCCGGAGGTGTGCTTGCCGCCCTGGGAGTGCTGTTCCCCGGGGAGGCCAAGAGTGTAGTGTTGTTCCCCGGGGCTCCCAAATTTTGCAGTGTGAGAGTGTGTTTGACTTGTTGAGTATTTTGTGGGTGTGAAATGCACCGTTTGGCGCCCGAAAGTGTGATTTTGCTGGGGATGGTTTTGTTCTTCAAGTGAGGGCAAGGGGCAGCGGTGTGTGCGGTTATTTTCCCCGAAAAAAGTGTCCCCATTTCGGTAGGCGTGTTTGAAATGTTGTTTCGCTCGCAGCGTCGGGGAAATGCGCGTGCGGCCGCGGGTCTCGATGTGCCCGTGTTCCCCTCGGGCATACCTATCCAACGAGCCCTGGGTGAAGGTGCTACGAGGTTCCTAAGTGGGGATGCCTGTACATGAAGCCCTTGTTCCCAGCTTTGAATGCACGTTTCCAGCTTGAGAGAAACGGGGGCTTAAAATTCACAGTTATTCGCCCGAACGTGGGATTTCGCTGGGGACGGTTTCTAAATTCAAGTTGGCACGGGGGGCAGCGGTGTGCGCGGTTATTTTCCCAGGATTGATGATCCCCAGCTCGGTGGGTCCGTTTAAAGTTTTGTTTGGGCTCCCGTTTCGCGGGGAAGCGCGTGCGCGTGGCGAGCCTGACCTCCCCGTGTCCCCCTCGCCCAGACCTTTCCAACGCCACCCGGGTGAAGGTGCTACGAGGTCCCGAAGTGGAGATGCCTGTCAATGAGCACCTTTTCCCAGCTTTGAATGCAGGTTTCCAGCTTCAGACAAAATGTGGCTCCAAACGTGCAGTTTTGCGCCCGAACGTGGGATTTCGCTGGGGACGGTTTCTAAATTCAAGTTGGCACGGGGGGCAGCGGTGTGTGTGGTTATTTTCCCAGGATTGATGATCCCCAATTCGGTGGGTCCGTTTAAAGTTTTGTTTGGGCTCCCGTTTCGCGAGGAAGCGCGTGCGCGTGGCGAGCCTGACCTCCCCGTGTTCCCCTCGCCCAGACCTTTCCAACGCCACCCGGGTGAAGGTGCTACGAGGTCCCGAAGTGGAGATGCCTGTCAATGAGCACCTTTTCCCAGCTTTGAATGCAGGTTTCCAGCTTCAGACAAAATGTGGCTCCAAACGTGCAGTTTTGCGCCCGAACGTGGGATTTCGCTGGGGACGGTTTCTAAATTCAAGTTGGGACGGGGGGCAGCGGTGTGCGCGGTTATCTCCCCGGAAAAAGCCGTCCCCAGCTCGGTGGGTCCGTTTAAAGTTTTGTTTGGGCTCCCGTTTCGCGAGGAAGCGCGTGCGCGTGGCGAGCCTGACCTCCCCGTGTTCCCCTCGCCCAGACCTTTCCAACGCCACCCGGGTGAAGGTGCTACGAGGTCCCGAAGTGGAGATGCCTGTCAATGAGCACCTTTTCCCAGCTTTGAATGCAGGTTTCCAGCTTCAGACAAAATGTGGCTCCAAACGTGCAGTTTTGCGCCCGAACGTGGGATTTCGCTGGGGACGGTTTCTAAATTCAAGTTGGCACGGGGGGCAGCGGTGTGTGTGGTTATTTTCCCAGGATTGATGATCCCCAATTCGGTGGGTCCGTTTAAAGTTTTGTTTGGGCTCCCGTTTCGCGGGGAAGCGCGTGCGCGTGGCGAGCCTGACCTCCCCGTGTCCCCCTCGCCCAGACCTTTCCAACGCCACCCGGGTGAAGGTGCTACGAGGTCCCGAAGTGGAGATGCCTGTCAATGAGCACCTTTTCCCAGCTTTGAATGCAGGTTTCCAGCTTCAGACAAAATGTGGCTCCAAACGTGCAGTTTTGCGCCCGAACGTGGGATTTCGCTGGGGACGGTTTCTAAATTCAAGTTGGCACGGGGGGCAGCGGTGTGTGTGGTTATTTTCCCAGGATTGATGATCCCCAATTCGGTGGGTCCGTTTAAAGTTTTGTTTGGGCTCCCGTTTCGCGGGGAAGCGCGTGCGCGTGGCGAGCCTGACCTCCCCGTGTCCCCCTCGCCCAGACCTTTCCAACGCCACCCGGGTGAAGGTGCTACGAGGTCCCGAAGTGGAGATGCCTGTCAATGAGCACCTTTTCCCAGCTTTGAATGCAGGTTTCCAGCTTCAGACAAAATGTGGCTCCAAACGTGCAGTTTTGCGCCCGAACGTGGGATTTCGCTGGGGACGGTTTCTAAATTCAAGTTGGGACGGGGGGCAGCGGTGTGCGCGGTTATCTCCCCGGAAAAAGCCGTCCCCAGCTCGGTGGGTCCGTTTAAAGTTTTGTTTGGGCTCCCGTTTCGCGAGGAAGCGCGTGCGCGTGGCGAGCCTGACCTCCCCGTGTTCCCCTCGCCCAGACCTTTCCAACGCCACCCGGGTGAAGGTGCTACGAGGTCCCGAAGTGGAGATGCCTGTCAATGAGCACCTTTTCCCAGCTTTGAATGCAGGTTTCCAGCTTCAGACAAAATGTGGCTCCAAACGTGCAGTTTTGCGCCCGAACGTGGGATTTCGCTGGGGACGGTTTCTAAATTCAAGTTGGCACGGGGGGCAGCGGTGTGTGTGGTTATTTTCCCAGGATTGATGATCCCCAATTCGGTGGGTCCGTTTAAAGTTTTGTTTGGGCTCCCGTTTCGCGAGGAAGCGCGTGCGCGTGGCGAGCCTGACCTCCCCGTGTTCCCCTCGCCCAGACCTTTCCAACGCCACCCGGGTGAAGGTGCTACGAGGTCCCGAAGTGGAGATGCCTGTCAATGAGCACCTTTTCCCAGCTTTGAATGCAGGTTTCCAGCTTCAGACAAAATGTGGCTCCAAACGTGCAGTTTTGCGCCCGAACGTGGGATTTCGCTGGGGACGGTTTCTAAATTCAAGTTGGCACGGGGGGCAGCGGTGTGTGTGGTTATTTTCCCAGGATTGATGATCCCCAATTCGGTGGGTCCGTTTAAAGTTTTGTTTGGGCTCCCGTTTCGCGGGGAAGCGCGTGCGCGTGGCGAGCCTGACCTCCCCGTGTCCCCCTCGCCCAGACCTTTCCAACGCCACCCGGGTGAAGGTGCTACGAGGTCCCGAAGTGGAGATGCCTGTCAATGAGCACCTTTTCCCAGCTTTGAATGCAGGTTTCCAGCTTCAGACAAAATGTGGCTCCAAACGTGCAGTTTTGCGCCCGAACGTGGGATTTCGCTGGGGACGGTTTCTAAATTCAAGTTGGGACGGGGGGCAGCGGTGTGCGCGGTTATCTCCCCGGAAAAAGCCGTCCCCAGCTCGGTGGGTCCGTTTAAAGTTTTGTTTGGGCTCCCGTTTCGCGAGGAAGCGCGTGCGCGTGGCGAGCCTGACCTCCCCGTGTTCCCCTCGCCCAGACCTTTCCAACGCCACCCGGGTGAAGGTGCTACGAGGTCCCGAAGTGGAGATGCCTGTCAATGAGCACCTTTTCCCAGCTTTGAATGCAGGTTTCCAGCTTCAGACAAAATGTGGCTCCAAACGTGCAGTTTTGCGCCCGAACGTGGGATTTCGCTGGGGACGGTTTCTAAATTCAAGTAGGCACGGGGGGCAGCGGTGTGTGTGGTTATTTTCCCAGGATTGATGATCCCCAATTCGGTGGGTCCGTTTAAAGTTTTGTTTGGGCTCCCGTTTCGCGAGGAAGCGCGTGCGCGTGGCGAGCCTGACCTCCCCGTGTTCCCCTCGCCCAGACCTTTCCAACGCCACCCGGGTGAAGGTGCTACGAGGTCCCGAAGTGGAGATGCCTGTCAATGAGCACCTTTTCCCAGCTTTGAATGCAGGTTTCCAGCTTCAGACAAAATGTGGCTCCAAACGTGCAGTTTTGCGCCCGAACGTGGGATTTCGCTGGGGACGGTTTCTAAATTCAAGTTGGGACGGGGGGCAGCGGTGTGCGCGGTTATCTCCCCGGAAAAAGCCGTCCCCAGCTCGGTGGGTCCGTTTAAAGTTTTGTTTGGGCTCCCGTTTCGCGAGGAAGCGCGTGCGCGTGGCGAGCCTGACCTCCCCGTGTTCCCCTCGCCCAGACCTTTCCAACGCCACCCGGGTGAAGGTGCTACGAGGTCCCGAAGTGGAGATGCCTGTCAATGAGCACCTTTTCCCAGCTTTGAATGCAGGTTTCCAGCTTCAGACAAAATGTGGCTCCAAACGTGCAGTTTTGCGCCCGAACGTGGGATTTCGCTGGGGACGGTTTCTAAATTCAAGTTGGCACGGGGGGCAGCGGTGTGTGTGGTTATTTTCCCAGGATTGATGATCCCCAATTCGGTGGGTCCGTTTAAAGTTTTGTTTGGGCTCCCGTTTCGCGGGGAAGCGCGTGCGCGTGGCGAGCCTGACCTCCCCGTGTCCCCCTCGCCCAGACCTTTCCAACGCCACCCGGGTGAAGGTGCTACGAGGTCCCGAAGTGGAGATGCCTGTCAATGAGCACCTTTTCCCAGCTTTGAATGCAGGTTTCCAGCTTCAGACAAAATGTGGCTCCAAACGTGCAGTTTTGCGCCCGAACGTGGGATTTCGCTGGGGACGGTTTCTAAATTCAAGTTGGCACGGGGGGCAGCGGTGTGTGTGGTTATTTTCCCAGGATTGATGATCCCCAATTCGGTGGGTCCGTTTAAAGTTTTGTTTGGGCTCCCGTTTCGCGAGGAAGCGCGTGCGCGTGGCGAGCCTGACCTCCCCGTGTTCCCCTCGCCCAGACCTTTCCAACGCCACCCGGGTGAAGGTGCTACGAGGTCCCGAAGTGGAGATGCCTGTCAATGAGCACCTTTTCCCAGCTTTGAATGCAGGTTTCCAGCTTCAGACAAAATGTGGCTCCAAACGTGCAGTTTTGCGCCCGAACGTGGGATTTCGCTGGGGACGGTTTCTAAATTCAAGTTGGCACGGGGGGCAGCGGTGTGTGTGGTTATTTTCCCAGGATTGATGATCCCCAATTCGGTGGGTCCGTTTAAAGTTTTGTTTGGGCTCCCGTTTCGCGAGGAAGCGCGTGCGCGTGGCGAGCCTGACCTCCCCGTGTTCCCCTCGCCCAGACCTTTCCAACGCCACCCGGGTGAAGGTGCTACGAGGTCCCGAAGTGGAGATGCCTGTCAATGAGCACCTTTTCCCAGCTTTGAATGCAGGTTTCCAGCTTCAGACAAAATGTGGCTCCAAACGTGCAGTTTTGCGCCCGAACGTGGGATTTCGCTGGGGACGGTTTCTAAATTCAAGTTGGCACGGGGGGCAGCGGTGTGTGTGGTTATTTTCCCAGGATTGATGATCCCCAATTCGGTGGGTCCGTTTAAAGTTTTGTTTGGGCTCCCGTTTCGCGGGGAAGCGCGTGCGCGTGGCGAGCCTGACCTCCCCGTGTCCCCCTCGCCCAGACCTTTCCAACGCCACCCGGGTGAAGGTGCTACGAGGTCCCGAAGTGGAGATGCCTGTCAATGAGCACCTTTTCCCAGCTTTGAATGCAGGTTTCCAGCTTCAGACAAAATGTGGCTCCAAACGTGCAGTTTTGCGCCCGAACGTGGGATTTCGCTGGGGACGGTTTCTAAATTCAAGTTGGGACGGGGGGCAGCGGTGTGCGCGGTTATCTCCCCGGAAAAAGCCGTCCCCAGCTCGGTGGGTCCGTTTAAAGTTTTGTTTGGGCTCCCGTTTCGCGAGGAAGCGCGTGCGCGTGGCGAGCCTGACCTCCCCGTGTTCCCCTCGCCCAGACCTTTCCAACGCCACCCGGGTGAAGGTGCTACGAGGTCCCGAAGTGGAGATGCCTGTCAATGAGCACCTTTTCCCAGCTTTGAATGCAGGTTTCCAGCTTCAGACAAAATGTGGCTCCAAACGTGCAGTTTTGCGCCCGAACGTGGGATTTCGCTGGGGACGGTTTCTAAATTCAAGTTGGCACGGGGGGCAGCGGTGTGTGTGGTTATTTTCCCAGGATTGATGATCCCCAATTCGGTGGGTCCGTTTAAAGTTTTGTTTGGGCTCCCGTTTCGCGAGGAAGCGCGTGCGCGTGGCGAGCCTGACCTCCCCGTGTTCCCCTCGCCCAGACCTTTCCAACGCCACCCGGGTGAAGGTGCTACGAGGTCCCGAAGTGGAGATGCCTGTCAATGAGCACCTTTTCCCAGCTTTGAATGCAGGTTTCCAGCTTCAGACAAAATGTGGCTCCAAACGTGCAGTTTTGCGCCCGAACGTGGGATTTCGCTGGGGACGGTTTCTAAATTCAAGTTGGGACGGGGGGCAGCGGTGTGCGCGGTTATCTCCCCGGAAAAAGCCGTCCCCAGCTCGGTGGGTCCGTTTAAAGTTTTGTTTGGGCTCCCGTTTCGCGAGGAAGCGCGTGCGCGTGGCGAGCCTGACCTCCCCGTGTTCCCCTCGCCCAGACCTTTCCAACGCCACCCGGGTGAAGGTGCTACGAGGTCCCGAAGTGGAGATGCCTGTCAATGAGCACCTTTTCCCAGCTTTGAATGCAGGTTTCCAGCTTCAGACAAAATGTGGCTCCAAACGTGCAGTTTTGCGCCCGAACGTGGGATTTCGCTGGGGACGGTTTCTAAATTCAAGTTGGCACGGGGGGCAGCGGTGTGTGTGGTTATTTTCCCAGGATTGATGATCCCCAATTCGGTGGGTCCGTTTAAAGTTTTGTTTGGGCTCCCGTTTCGCGGGGAAGCGCGTGCGCGTGGCGAGCCTGACCTCCCCGTGTCCCCCTCGCCCAGACCTTTCCAACGCCACCCGGGTGAAGGTGCTACGAGGTCCCGAAGTGGAGATGCCTGTCAATGAGCACCTTTTCCCAGCTTTGAATGCAGGTTTCCAGCTTCAGACAAAATGTGGCTCCAAACGTGCAGTTTTGCGCCCGAACGTGGGATTTCGCTGGGGACGGTTTCTAAATTCAAGTTGGGACGGGGGGCAGCGGTGTGCGCGGTTATCTCCCCGGAAAAAGCCGTCCCCAGCTCGGTGGGTCCGTTTAAAGTTTTGTTTGGGCTCCCGTTTCGCGAGGAAGCGCGTGCGCGTGGCGAGCCTGACCTCCCCGTGTTCCCCTCGCCCAGACCTTTCCAACGCCACCCGGGTGAAGGTGCTACGAGGTCCCGAAGTGGAGATGCCTGTCAATGAGCACCTTTTCCCAGCTTTGAATGCAGGTTTCCAGCTTCAGACAAAATGTGGCTCCAAACGTGCAGTTTTGCGCCCGAACGTGGGATTTCGCTGGGGACGGTTTCTAAATTCAAGTTGGCACGGGGGGCAGCGGTGTGTGTGGTTATTTTCCCAGGATTGATGATCCCCAATTCGGTGGGTCCGTTTAAAGTTTTGTTTGGGCTCCCGTTTCGCGAGGAAGCGCGTGCGCGTGGCGAGCCTGACCTCCCCGTGTTCCCCTCGCCCAGACCTTTCCAACGCCACCCGGGTGAAGGTGCTACGAGGTCCCGAAGTGGAGATGCCTGTCAATGAGCACCTTTTCCCAGCTTTGAATGCAGGTTTCCAGCTTCAGACAAAATGTGGCTCCAAACGTGCAGTTTTGCGCCCGAACGTGGGATTTCGCTGGGGACGGTTTCTAAATTCAAGTTGGCACGGGGGGCAGCGGTGTGTGTGGTTATTTTCCCAGGATTGATGATCCCCAATTCGGTGGGTCCGTTTAAAGTTTTGTTTGGGCTCCCGTTTCGCGGGGAAGCGCGTGCGCGTGGCGAGCCTGACCTCCCCGTGTCCCCCTCGCCCAGACCTTTCCAACGCCACCCGGGTGAAGGTGCTACGAGGTCCCGAAGTGGAGATGCCTGTCAATGAGCACCTTTTCCCAGCTTTGAATGCAGGTTTCCAGCTTCAGACAAAATGTGGCTCCAAACGTGCAGTTTTGCGCCCGAACGTGGGATTTCGCTGGGGACGGTTTCTAAATTCAAGTTGGGACGGGGGGCAGCGGTGTGCGCGGTTATCTCCCCGGAAAAAGCCGTCCCCAGCTCGGTGGGTCCGTTTAAAGTTTTGTTTGGGCTCCCGTTTCGCGAGGAAGCGCGTGCGCGTGGCGAGCCTGACCTCCCCGTGTT
Organism: Osmerus eperlanus; assembly: GCF_963692335.1. Taxonomy (NCBI): domain Eukaryota; kingdom Metazoa; phylum Chordata; class Actinopteri; order Osmeriformes; family Osmeridae; genus Osmerus; species Osmerus eperlanus. The sequence continues at coordinate 18,369 of NW_026911841.1, forward strand.
CCCCTCGCCCAGACCTTTCCAACGCCACCCGGGTGAAGGTGCTACGAGGTCCCGAAGTGGAGATGCCTGTCAATGAGCACCTTTTCCCAGCTTTGAATGCAGGTTTCCAGCTTCAGACAAAATGTGGCTCCAAACGTGCAGTTTTGCGCCCGAACGTGGGATTTCGCTGGGGACGGTTTCTAAATTCAAGTTGGCACGGGGGGCAGCGGTGTGTGTGGTTATTTTCCCAGGATTGATGATCCCCAATTCGGTGGGTCCGTTTAAAGTTTTGTTTGGGCTCCCGTTTCGCGGGGAAGCGCGTGCGCGTGGCGAGCCTGACCTCCCCGTGTCCCCCTCGCCCAGACCTTTCCAACGCCACCCGGGTGAAGGTGCTACGAGGTCCCGAAGTGGAGATGCCTGTCAATGAGCACCTTTTCCCAGCTTTGAATGCAGGTTTCCAGCTTCAGACAAAATGTGGCTCCAAACGTGCAGTTTTGCGCCCGAACGTGGGATTTCGCTGGGGACGGTTTCTAAATTCAAGTTGGCACGGGGGGCAGCGGTGTGTGTGGTTATTTTCCCAGGATTGATGATCCCCAATTCGGTGGGTCCGTTTAAAGTTTTGTTTGGGCTCCCGTTTCGCGGGGAAGCGCGTGCGCGTGGCGAGCCTGACCTCCCCGTGTCCCCCTCGCCCAGACCTTTCCAACGCCACCCGGGTGAAGGTGCTACGAGGTCCCGAAGTGGAGATGCCTGTCAATGAGCACCTTTTCCCAGCTTTGAATGCAGGTTTCCAGCTTCAGACAAAATGTGGCTCCAAACGTGCAGTTTTGCGCCCGAACGTGGGATTTCGCTGGGGACGGTTTCTAAATTCAAGTTGGGACGGGGGGCAGCGGTGTGCGCGGTTATCTCCCCGGAAAAAGCCGTCCCCAGCTCGGTGGGTCCGTTTAAAGTTTTGTTTGGGCTCCCGTTTCGCGAGGAAGCGCGTGCGCGTGGCGAGCCTGACCTCCCCGTGTTCCCCTCGCCCAGACCTTTCCAACGCCACCCGGGTGAAGGTGCTACGAGGTCCCGAAGTGGAGATGCCTGTCAATGAGCACCTTTTCCCAGCTTTGAATGCAGGTTTCCAGCTTCAGACAAAATGTGGCTCCAAACGTGCAGTTTTGCGCCCGAACGTGGGATTTCGCTGGGGACGGTTTCTAAATTCAAGTTGGCACGGGGGGCAGCGGTGTGTGTGGTTATTTTCCCAGGATTGATGATCCCCAATTCGGTGGGTCCGTTTAAAGTTTTGTTTGGGCTCCCGTTTCGCGAGGAAGCGCGTGCGCGTGGCGAGCCTGACCTCCCCGTGTTCCCCTCGCCCAGACCTTTCCAACGCCACCCGGGTGAAGGTGCTACGAGGTCCCGAAGTGGAGATGCCTGTCAATGAGCACCTTTTCCCAGCTTTGAATGCAGGTTTCCAGCTTCAGACAAAATGTGGCTCCAAACGTGCAGTTTTGCGCCCGAACGTGGGATTTCGCTGGGGACGGTTTCTAAATTCAAGTTGGCACGGGGGGCAGCGGTGTGCGCGGTTATCTCCCCGGAAAAAGACGTCCCCAGCTCGGTGGGTCCGTTTAAAGTTTTGTTTGGGCTCCCGTTTCGCGAGGAAGCGCGTGCGCGTGGCGAGCCTGACCTCCCCGTGTTCCCCTCGCCCAGACCTTTCCAACGCCACCCGGGTGAAGGTGCTACGAGGTCCCGAAGTGGAGATGCCTGTCAATGAGCACCTTTTCCCAGCTTTGAATGCAGGTTTCCAGCTTCAGACAAAATGTGGCTCCAAACGTGCAGTTTTGCGCCCGAACGTGGGATTTCGCTGGGGACGGTTTCTAAATTCAAGTTGGCACGGGGGGCAGCGGTGTGTGTGGTTATTTTCCCAGGATTGATGATCCCCAATTCGGTGGGTCCGTTTAAAGTTTTGTTTGGGCTCCCGTTTCGCGGGGAAGCGCGTGCGCGTGGCGAGCCTGACCTCCCCGTGTCCCCCTCGCCCAGACCTTTCCAACGCCACCCGGGTGAAGGTGCTACGAGGTCCCGAAGTGGAGATGCCTGTCAATGAGCACCTTTTCCCAGCTTTGAATGCAGGTTTCCAGCTTCAGACAAAATGTGGCTCCAAACGTGCAGTTTTGCGCCCGAACGTGGGATTTCGCTGGGGACGGTTTCTAAATTCAAGTTGGGACGGGGGGCAGCGGTGTGCGCGGTTATCTCCCCGGAAAAAGCCGTCCCCAGCTCGGTGGGTCCGTTTAAAGTTTTGTTTGGGCTCCCGTTTCGCGAGGAAGCGCGTGCGCGTGGCGAGCCTGACCTCCCCGTGTTCCCCTCGCCCAGACCTTTCCAACGCCACCCGGGTGAAGGTGCTACGAGGTCCCGAAGTGGAGATGCCTGTCAATGAGCACCTTTTCCCAGCTTTGAATGCAGGTTTCCAGCTTCAGACAAAATGTGGCTCCAAACGTGCAGTTTTGCGCCCGAACGTGGGATTTCGCTGGGGACGGTTTCTAAATTCAAGTTGGCACGGGGGGCAGCGGTGTGTGTGGTTATTTTCCCAGGATTGATGATCCCCAATTCGGTGGGTCCGTTTAAAGTTTTGTTTGGGCTCCCGTTTCGCGGGGAAGCGCGTGCGCGTGGCGAGCCTGACCTCCCCGTGTCCCCCTCGCCCAGACCTTTCCAACGCCACCCGGGTGAAGGTGCTACGAGGTCCCGAAGTGGAGATGCCTGTCAATGAGCACCTTTTCCCAGCTTTGAATGCAGGTTTCCAGCTTCAGACAAAATGTGGCTCCAAACGTGCAGTTTTGCGCCCGAACGTGGGATTTCGCTGGGGACGGTTTCTAAATTCAAGTTGGCACGGGGGGCAGCGGTGTGTGTGGTTATTTTCCCAGGATTGATGATCCCCAATTCGGTGGGTCCGTTTAAAGTTTTGTTTGGGCTCCCGTTTCGCGAGGAAGCGCGTGCGCGTGGCGAGCCTGACCTCCCCGTGTCCCCCTCGCCCAGACCTTTCCAACGCCACCCGGGTGAAGGTGCTACGAGGTCCCGAAGTGGAGATGCCTGTCAATGAGCACCTTTTCCCAGCTTTGAATGCAGGTTTCCAGCTTCAGACAAAATGTGGCTCCAAACGTGCAGTTTTGCGCCCGAACGTGGGATTTCGCTGGGGACGGTTTCTAAATTCAAGTTGGGACGGGGGGCAGCGGTGTGCGCGGTTATCTCCCCGGAAAAAGCCGTCCCCAGCTCGGTGGGTCCGTTTAAAGTTTTGTTTGGGCTCCCGTTTCGCGAGGAAGCGCGTGCGCGTGGCGAGCCTGACCTCCCCGTGTTCCCCTCGCCCAGACCTTTCCAACGCCACCCGGGTGAAGGTGCTACGAGGTCCCGAAGTGGAGATGCCTGTCAATGAGCACCTTTTCCCAGCTTTGAATGCAGGTTTCCAGCTTCAGACAAAATGTGGCTCCAAACGTGCAGTTTTGCGCCCGAACGTGGGATTTCGCTGGGGACGGTTTCTAAATTCAAGTTGGCACGGGGGGCAGCGGTGTGTGTGGTTATTTTCCCAGGATTGATGATCCCCAATTCGGTGGGTCCGTTTAAAGTTTTGTTTGGGCTCCCGTTTCGCGAGGAAGCGCGTGCGCGTGGCGAGCCTGACCTCCCCGTGTTCCCCTCGCCCAGACCTTTCCAACGCCACCCGGGTGAAGGTGCTACGAGGTCCCGAAGTGGAGATGCCTGTCAATGAGCACCTTTTCCCAGCTTTGAATGCAGGTTTCCAGCTTCAGACAAAATGTGGCTCCAAACGTGCAGTTTTGCGCCCGAACGTGGGATTTCGCTGGGGACGGTTTCTAAATTCAAGTTGGCACGGGGGGCAGCGGTGTGTGTGGTTATTTTCCCAGGATTGATGATCCCCAATTCGGTGGGTCCGTTTAAAGTTTTGTTTGGGCTCCCGTTTCGCGGGGAAGCGCGTGCGCGTGGCGAGCCTGACCTCCCCGTGTCCCCCTCGCCCAGACCTTTCCAACGCCACCCGGGTGAAGGTGCTACGAGGTCCCGAAGTGGAGATGCCTGTCAATGAGCACCTTTTCCCAGCTTTGAATGCAGGTTTCCAGCTTCAGACAAAATGTGGCTCCAAACGTGCAGTTTTGCGCCCGAACGTGGGATTTCGCTGGGG
>NW_026911841.1:32500-36058 GCF_963692335.1 Osmerus eperlanus
GTGTGCTTGCCGCCCTGGGAGTGCTGTTCCCCGGGGAGGCCAAGAGTGTAGTGTTGTTCCCCGGGGCTCCCAAATTTTGCAGTGTGAGAGTGTGTTTGACTTGTTGAGTATTTTGTGGGTGTGAAATGCACCGTTTGGCGCCCGAAAGTGTGATTTTGCTGGGGATGGTTTTGTTCTTCAAGTGAGGGCAAGGGGCAGCGGTGTGTGCGGTTATTTTCCCCGAAAAAAGTGTCCCCATTTCGGTAGGCGTGTTTGAAATGTTGTTTCGCTCGCAGCGTCGGGGAAATGCGCGTGCGGCCGCGGGTCTCGATGTGCCCGTGTTCCCCTCGGGCATACCTATCCAACGAGCCCTGGGTGAAGGTGCTACGAGGTTCCTAAGTGGGGATGCCTGTACATGAAGCCCTTGTTCCCAGCTTTGAATGCACGTTTCCAGCTTGAGAGAAACGGGGGCTTAAAATTCACAGTTATTCGCCCGAACGTGGGATTTCGCTGGGGACGGTTTCTAAATTCAAGTTGGCACGGGGGGCAGCGGTGTGCGCGGTTATTTTCCCAGGATTGATGATCCCCAGCTCGGTGGGTCCGTTTAAAGTTTTGTTTGGGCTCCCGTTTCGCGGGGAAGCGCGTGCGCGTGGCGAGCCTGACCTCCCCGTGTCCCCCTCGCCCAGACCTTTCCAACGCCACCCGGGTGAAGGTGCTACGAGGTCCCGAAGTGGAGATGCCTGTCAATGAGCACCTTTTCCCAGCTTTGAATGCAGGTTTCCAGCTTCAGACAAAATGTGGCTCCAAACGTGCAGTTTTGCGCCCGAACGTGGGATTTCGCTGGGACGGTTTCTAAATTCAAGTTGGCACGGGGGGCAGCGGTGTGTGTGGTTATTTTCCCAGGATTGATGATCCCCAATTCGGTGGGTCCGTTTAAAGTTTTGTTTGGGCTCCCGTTTCGCGAGGAAGCGCGTGCGCGTGGCGAGCCTGACCTCCCCGTGTTCCCCTCGCCCAGACCTTTCCAACGCCACCCGGGTGAAGGTGCTACGAGGTCCCGAAGTGGAGATGCCTGTCAATGAGCACCTTTTCCCAGCTTTGAATGCAGGTTTCCAGCTTCAGACAAAATGTGGCTCCAAACGTGCAGTTTTGCGCCCGAACGTGGGATTTCGCTGGGGACGGTTTCTAAATTCAAGTTGGGACGGGGGGCAGCGGTGTGCGCGGTTATCTCCCCGGAAAAAGCCGTCCCCAGCTCGGTGGGTCCGTTTAAAGTTTTGTTTGGGCTCCCGTTTCGCGAGGAAGCGCGTGCGCGTGGCGAGCCTGACCTCCCCGTGTTCCCCTCGCCCAGACCTTTCCAACGCCACCCGGGTGAAGGTGCTACGAGGTCCCGAAGTGGAGATGCCTGTCAATGAGCACCTTTTCCCAGCTTTGAATGCAGGTTTCCAGCTTCAGACAAAATGTGGCTCCAAACGTGCAGTTTTGCGCCCGAACGTGGGATTTCGCTGGGGACGGTTTCTAAATTCAAGTTGGCACGGGGGGCAGCGGTGTGTGTGGTTATTTTCCCAGGATTGATGATCCCCAATTCGGTGGGTCCGTTTAAAGTTTTGTTTGGGCTCCCGTTTCGCGGGGAAGCGCGTGCGCGTGGCGAGCCTGACCTCCCCGTGTCCCCCTCGCCCAGACCTTTCCAACGCCACCCGGGTGAAGGTGCTACGAGGTCCCGAAGTGGAGATGCCTGTCAATGAGCACCTTTTCCCAGCTTTGAATGCAGGTTTCCAGCTTCAGACAAAATGTGGCTCCAAACGTGCAGTTTTGCGCCCGAACGTGGGATTTCGCTGGGGACGGTTTCTAAATTCAAGTTGGCACGGGGGGCAGCGGTGTGTGTGGTTATTTTCCCAGGATTGATGATCCCCAATTCGGTGGGTCCGTTTAAAGTTTTGTTTGGGCTCCCGTTTCGCGAGGAAGCGCGTGCGCGTGGCGAGCCTGACCTCCCCGTGTTCCCCTCGCCCAGACCTTTCCAACGCCACCCGGGTGAAGGTGCTACGAGGTCCCGAAGTGGAGATGCCTGTCAATGAGCACCTTTTCCCAGCTTTGAATGCAGGTTTCCAGCTTCAGACAAAATGTGGCTCCAAACGTGCAGTTTTGCGCCCGAACGTGGGATTTCGCTGGGGACGGTTTCTAAATTCAAGTTGGCACGGGGGGCAGCGGTGTGTGTGGTTATTTTCCCAGGATTGATGATCCCCAATTCGGTGGGTCCGTTTAAAGTTTTGTTTGGGCTCCCGTTTCGCGGGGAAGCGCGTGCGCGTGGCGAGCCTGACCTCCCCGTGTCCCCCTCGCCCAGACCTTTCCAACGCCACCCGGGTGAAGGTGCTACGAGGTCCCGAAGTGGAGATGCCTGTCAATGAGCACCTTTTCCCAGCTTTGAATGCAGGTTTCCAGCTTCAGACAAAATGTGGCTCCAAACGTGCAGTTTTGCGCCCGAACGTGGGATTTCGCTGGGGACGGTTTCTAAATTCAAGTTGGGACGGGGGGCAGCGGTGTGCGCGGTTATCTCCCCGGAAAAAGCCGTCCCAGCTCGGTGGGTCCGTTTAAAGTTTTGTTTGGGCTCCCGTTTCGCGAGGAAGCGCGTGCGCGTGGCGAGCCTGACCTCCCCGTGTTCCCCTCGCCCAGACCTTTCCAACGCCACCCGGGTGAAGGTGCTACGAGGTCCCGAAGTGGAGATGCCTGTCAATGAGCACCTTTTCCCAGCTTTGAATGCAGGTTTCCAGCTTCAGACAAAATGTGGCTCCAAACGTGCAGTTTTGCGCCCGAACGTGGGATTTCGCTGGGGACGGTTTCTAAATTCAAGTTGGCACGGGGGGCAGCGGTGTGTGTGGTTATTTTCCCAGGATTGATGATCCCCAATTCGGTGGGTCCGTTTAAAGTTTTGTTTGGGCTCCCGTTTCGCGGGGAAGCGCGTGCGCGTGGCGAGCCTGACCTCCCCGTGTCCCCCTCGCCCAGACCTTTCCAACGCCACCCGGGTGAAGGTGCTACGAGGTCCCGAAGTGGAGATGCCTGTCAATGAGCACCTTTTCCCAGCTTTGAATGCAGGTTTCCAGCTTCAGACAAAATGTGGCTCCAAACGTGCAGTTTTGCGCCCGAACGTGGGATTTCGCTGGGGACGGTTTCTAAATTCAAGTTGGCACGGGGGGCAGCGGTGTGTGTGGTTATTTTCCCAGGATTGATGATCCCCAATTCGGTGGGTCCGTTTAAAGTTTTGTTTGGGCTCCCGTTTCGCGGGGAAGCGCGTGCGCGTGGCGAGCCTGACCTCCCCGTGTCCCCCTCGCCCAGACCTTTCCAACGCCACCCGGGTGAAGGTGCTACGAGGTCCCGAAGTGGAGATGCCTGTCAATGAGCACCTTTTCCCAGCTTTGAATGCAGGTTTCCAGCTTCAGACAAAATGTGGCTCCAAACGTGCAGTTTTGCGCCCGAACGTGGGATTTCGCTGGGGACGGTTTCTAAATTCAAGTTGGCACGGGGGGCAGCGGTGTGCGCGGTTATCTCCCCGGAAAAAGCCGTCCCCAGCTCGGTGGGTCCGTTTAAAGT
>NW_026911842.1:0-1000 GCF_963692335.1 Osmerus eperlanus
ATAGATAGAGAGATAAACAGTACCGATATAGTATCGATAGGCATTCTTCCACATGAGAGTGTCAGAGAGAGATCATTAGAGAGTGAAATAGAATTAGAGAGATATGAAAAGTCATAGAGAAAGAGTCAGAGAGGGAGAGAGTCAGAGAGAGTTAGTCAGAGAGAAAGTCAGAGAGAGAGTCAGAGAGAGAGTCAGAGAGGCAGAGAGAGGCAGAGAGAGTCAGAGAGAGAGGAAGAGAGAGAGTCAGAGAGAGAGAGGCAGAGTCAGAAATAGAGGCATAGAGTCAGAGAGAGAGAGGCAGAGAAAGAGTCAGAGAGAGTCAGAGAGAGGCAGAGAGAGTCAGAGTCAGAGAGAGTCAGAAAGAGAGGCAGAGGGAGGCAGAGAGAGAGAGGCAGAGAGAGAGTCAGAGTGAGAGAGGCAGAGAGAGTCAGAAAGAGGCAGAAAGAGAGAGTCAGAGTGAGAGTCAGAGAGAGAGAGTCAGAGAGTCAGTCAGAGAGAGAGGCAGAGAGAGAGCAGTTTACCTCCATGCCGTTCTTCTTCATGCGGCGGCAGGATTTGAGGTAGGTGCGGATGCGCTTGCGCGCGCGTTCCTGGAACTCTGGGAACTGGCGGCTGCAGGACTCGATGATGGCCTGGATCTTCTCCTTGGGCTGCTTGGAGATGGGGACCATGCGGTCCAGGTTCTCATCCACAAACAGACGCACAAACATCTGGAGGGGGTGGACACAGGTCCAGTCACACGGGCAACACAGTGAGGCACATCTGGATTAGACAGTGTGTGTGTGTTCCTGCCTGCCCTATCCGTGGTCTCGCCTCAAGAATCACACGTGTGTTCCTGTGTGTGTGTGTGTCTTACGTTGAAGGCCTTTAGTCTCTCGGGGTCGACGCCCTCCGTGTCGTTGATCTTGTCGTTGTCGTCGTGGTCGTCATGGTCGTCGTCGTCCTCGTCGGCTCCCTGGGCTCTACCCACCGTCAGGTCCTCAGCACCCACCTCCATCTT
>NW_026911843.1:0-10581 GCF_963692335.1 Osmerus eperlanus
AAGGACGACCAGCATGGCTGAGATGAAGATCACCATGGAGATGTACTACGAGGAGGTAACATCTCTGCTCACAGTTCTGCTGTGGAGACTGGTTACACACACACACAGACACTCACTGGTTACACAAACACTGTAACTGTCCCCGCACATCACTGTGGATAGAGCATGTGTTAAATGATCATATCATCATTCTATGTCCTTGTGTGTCTGTTGTGTTGTCCAGATCCAGAGGTTGAGGGTTCTGCTGGAGAACGCGGAGCGCAGCAGCCGTGCAGAGAGTAAAGGTTCTCAGAGGCAGAACAGGGTTCTGAGCTCCAGGGTTGTGTGTTTGTCGGAGAAGCTGCAGCAACTGCAACAGGAGAACCTCAGTCTCAGAGAAGAACTCAGCCCTGACACTCCTGCTGGAGGAGCCCGAGGTCTCTCTCACACTCACACACACACTCACACACACACACACACACACACAGACATATATACATGCACTTACACACATACAACACACACACATATACATGCACTTACACACTAACGCATGCACACAACACACGGTCTCCTTGTTATTAAAGTGTGTGTGTGTGTTCCTAGGCTACAGAGAGTGGAGCAAACAGCGTCTGTTGAGAAGATTGGTGGAGCAGGAGAAGGTCAGGACATCCTCTTAGTGTGTGTGACTGTGTGTTATCTCAGTATGTGTGTGTGTGTGTAAACCTTTCGGGGGTTCCAGCCAATCACAGCTTCCCCTCTCTCTCCAGAGGCTGGAGGAGGGTAGGAGAACCACCCCCTCCACGAGGAGGAGCCAATCAGATCAGGCCGTCCAGACTGACCTGCCAATCACGGCCTCAGAGGGGGAGGTTGCCAGGGTAATGGCACCACAGGAAGGGGAGGAGCTTGTCCTCCTCAGGGGGCGTGTCCTCCAGCTGGAGAAGGAGAAGGAGGAGCTTCAGGAGAGACTAACCAATAGAGAGTAAGATGTGAACAAGGTCACGATAGGACATCATAATATTCTAGATCACCCGCTTTAAAGTTTGTATTTATCTTTTCTTATTTTAATAGTAGTGTTGGAGGAGTTCTGAGTGTGAGATGGAGAGATTGAGCAGTTAGGAGATGGAGAGAGAGAGATGAGAGATGGAAAGACAAACTAACAAAGGAATGTGAGAAAGAGAGAGAGATAAATATGTCCTCTCTTCCCCCAAGCTTACCATCCAGATCAGTTACATTTACATTTAGTCATTTAGCAGACGCTCTTATCCAGAGCGACTTACAGTAAGTACAGGGACATTCCCCCGAGGAAAGTAGGGTGAAGTGCCTTGCCCAAGGACACAACGTCACAGCCGGGAATCGAACTGGCAACCTTCTGATTACTAGCCCGACTCCCTCACTGCTCAGCCACCTGACTCCCAGTTCTGTACTACACTGAGAGTGTAAGTGTGTGTGTGTGTTTTGTGTGTGCAGGCATTTGTTTTCATCTCAAATCCAACCAAAGAAGGAGAACCCTGAGGAACCCAAGGAGAGGAGAGAGATGGAGGAGGAGAGAGGGATGGAGGAGCAGAGAGAGGAGGAGGAGAGAGGCATGAAGGAGCAGAGAGAGGAGGAGGAGAGAGGCATGAAGGAGCAGAGAGAGGAGGAGGAGGAGGAGAGAGGGATGGAGGAGGAGAGAGGGATGGAAGAGGAGAGAGAGGAGGAGGAGAGAGAAATGGAGGAGCAGAGAGAGGAGGAGGAGGAGAGAGGGATGGAGGAAGAGAGAGGGATGGAGGAGCAGAGAGAGGAGGAGGAGAGAGGAATGGAGGAGCAGAGAGAGGAGGCTGCCAGGATGCTCCAGAGAAACTGGCTGAGACACAGAGAGAAGGTGAGAAGATCTCCTACTACTGCTACTATAACAATACATGACATAATACTACTACTGCTACTATAACAGTACATGACTTAATACTACTACTATAACAGTACATGACATAATACTGCTACTATAACAGTACATGACATAATACTACTGCTGCTACTATAACAGTACATGACATAATTCGATTCCCGGCCGTGCCAAATTACGTTGTGTCCTTGGGCAAGGCACTTCACCCTACTTGCCTCGGGGAGATTGTCCCTGTACTTACTGTAAGTCGCTCTGGATAAGAGCGTCTGCTAAATGACTAAATGTAAATGTGATAACAGTACATGACATAATACTACTGACTTCTACTATAATAGTTTATAATATAATTAAACATGTTTATATACATGACTAGCTAGCCAACCATATGAATCTACCTGTAGCTAGTTTGTTTGTTTGTCCAGGACACAGTGATGCTTCAGTCTGCTATGAGAGCTCACCTGCTCAGACACACACAACTACACACCCAGGTAACACAGACCCACACCCACCCATGTAACACACACACAACTACACACCCAGGTAACACAGACCCACACCCACCCAGGTAACACACACACAACTACACACCCAGGTAACACAGACCCACACCCACCCATGTAACACACACACAACTACACACCCAGGTAACACACACACACAACTACACACCCAGGTAACACAGACCCACACCCACCCATGTAACACACACACAACTACACACCCAGGTAACACAGACCCACACCCACCCATGTAACACACACACAACTACACACCCAGGTAACACAGACCCACACCCACCCATGTAACACACACACAACTACACACCCAGGTAACACAGACCCACACCCACCCATGTAACACACACACAACTACACACCCAGGTAACACAGACCCACACCCACCCATATAACACACACACAACTACACACCCAGGTAACACACACACACAACTACACACCCAGGTAACACAGACCCACACCCACCCATGTAACACACACACAACTACACACCCAGGTAACACACACACACAACTACACACCCAGGTAACACACATACACGCACACACAACTACACCAGCTCAGGATCACACACACCCAGGTAACACACATACACCCACCCAGGTAACACACACACAGGAAACACACACACAACTACACTAGCTCAGGATCACACACACCCAGGTAACACACACACACACAGTTACATCTGCTCTCTGTTAATCTTTCTTTCTTTCAGAGCGTCCAATCAGAACCCAGTAGTGATGTCATTTCCCCTGTGGAGGAGGAAATGGAGGTTGCCATGACGCTGATCCAGTCTGTGTTCCGGGGACACCTGGCCCGCACCGGGCTGGGAACAGAGAGGTTAGACACACTCACACACACACACATACGGGATACACACTCACATACACACATACAGGATACACACTCACATACACACACATACAGGATACACACTCACATACACACACATACAGGATACACACTCACATACACACACATACAGGATACACACCACACACACACACATACAGGATACACACTCACACACACACACATACGGGATACACACCACACACACACACATACAGGATACACACCACACACACACACATTGTGCTGGGAACAGAGAGGTTAGACACACCACACACACACACACATAGGGGATACACACCACACACACACACATACAGGATACACACCACACACACACACACATACAGGATACATACTCACACACACACACATAGGGGATACACACCACACACACATACGGGATACACACTCACATACACACACATACAGGATACATACTCACACACACACACATACAGGATACACACTCACATACACACACATTGTGCTGGGAACAGAGAGGTTAGACACACCACACACACACACATACGGGATACACACACATTGTGCTGGGAACAGAGAGGTTAGACACACCACACATACATGTAGACCTATATACACTCTCACATATTCATTATTTACACACATACACACATACCCGTACAGTATATGCACATATACTCATACAGAAAATACACACACACACACTCACACAAATACACACACATCACACAACTATATAGACAGACACACACAGATGTACCTTAATTGCAAAGCAGTGATCAACCTGTGTGTGTATTGTGTGTGTGTAGCTCTACTGTCCCTTCTCAGGGTAATAATGTTCCAGTCCCACTTCCTAGAAGAAACTTCCCAACACCCTCAGGTACCACACCCACACACACACACACAGCACTATTAATACACTAACAACACACTTAAAATATGGTACTTTTAGACTTTGATACTTGGCACGTTTTCACTCCGTGTGTGTGTGTGTGTATGGTGTGTGTGTATGGTGTGTGTGTATGGTGTGTGTGTATGGTGTGTGTGTGTGTTTATGGTGTGTATGATGAAGAGCATGTGCAGAGAGAGGAAGACCCCTGGCCTGTATCCAACTCACTCTCCTTCAGACTGAAACTCACCCCGGGTAAGATAAGATGTGTGTATGGTGTGTGTGTGTGTGTGTGTGTGTGTATGGTGTGTGTGTGTGTGTGTGTGTATGGTGTGTGTGTGTGTGTGTATGGTGTGTGTGGTGTGTGTGTGGTGTGTGTGTATGGTGTGTGTGTGTGTATGTATGGTGTGTGTGTGTGTGTGTGTGTATGTATGGTGTGTGTGTGGGTGTGTATGTATGGTGTGTGTGTATGTGTGTGGTGTGTGTGTCTCCCTCCTCACTACTGTCCTCGTCTACAGCCCAGCTTGAGGTCCACCACCCTCCCACTGCAGAGGTTGCCACGACGATGGATTCTGATGATTCTGATGACATCATCGTTTCTCCCTCCCGCCCACTGAGACGACGAGAGGAGCTTCTGACTTAGAGTGTGTGTGTGTGTGTGTGTGTGTGTGTGTGTGTGTGTGAGTGTGAGTGTGTGTGTGTGTGAGACAGGGCGATTCTAATCTAAGATTAGAATTTTTACTCATTCTTTGCCAAAGTGCCTGTGTGTGTTTGAGGAGTGTATTTGCACATGTTTGTGTGTGTACATGTCTACCTGTGTGTGTGTATACATGTTAGACATGAGCGGTGCTTGATAGTCCTGTAGAAGCTATTGTGCTAATGCTACCAGCTGATCTGAGAACTGTCACATGACTTCACGGTCCACTATTCTAGCGCAATAAGACCGAGAGACAGACCGGTACCGAGAGACACGCGAGAGGACTGAAACGGAAAGGAAATGGTTTTATCTGATCGTGCCTTGATTTGTGTGTTTTATAAAATGTGATTAACCAATAAAATCCCGTTTCTAATCAGATCACGTGTGTTGTATGAGTTTCTGATGCGTGCGTGTGAGATTACCGAAACGTCACCGTTACACGCCGTGAATGTTCTTATAATGCTGCAGATTCAACCGGAGCGGGGTGGCAAACGGATACCGATTTAAACCCAGGACGTTTATACCTTTCTACTCCCATCACCCTAACCCATGTTACCAACACTACACCTTTCTACAGAGCAAGCAAATGTTCATCACTCCAAAACACTGTTTCTCCAGGAGATGGCGTGCCTAAGCTATGCGTCTTCGCTCGCTCAACCTCAGCCCTTCTGTCGCGCACGCACGCACGCCTCCCTCTCTATCCCGCCCTCTCACACACACACACACACACCACAGTGATCTATTTGCAGAGCGAGCTACCGCAAAGCTCGGTGCTCCGTGATTGTGTTAAACGCAAGGGTTTGTTTCACGCTCTCAACCCGTTAACCTCGAACAATGCTCCAAACAAGTCCACGGCGGTGTGTAATCTACACCGGACGTTAACGACGAAGGGTAAACGGTGAAAACGATAATCTTATGATTGCAGGTCAACAAGATTAACCCTTTACACGCCGCCTCGAGGAATTCCGAAAAACCGAGACGGTTATTTGAAGAATGTGAGGACATCTCGACGGTAAGCTTCTTTTAGACGGGCGTTCTGGGTATTCTGGTAGTACGGTACACGGTGGGGGTTGTTATTGAAGTAGAAAGCCGCAGTCTCGCTGTTCAGTTGTGGATCTTGAGGACAATAGGTTAAATCTACACCCCCGGTACACACGGGGCTGGCGAACTGCATCCGCTAGGCTCGCGGAGTTACATAGACACACACTCACACACACTTTCACACCCTCACAAAGCAGAGCAAGGTTTGCAACAAGAGATCATCTCCCTGAGCAGAATCAGACATTTCTCTAATTCTTCTCTCCCCCCTTGCCCCCCCCCCCCTTCTCTATCTCTCCATTGTTCATGTCTAGGCACCGCTTTGGTAATGCGGTACTGGCAAACCGGGAATTATCCGTTAATAGCCATTGGAATCACTGAACCGGGGGAATAAGAATGTTGTTGGGGAAGCGAACATTCTACTGTCAATCAACCGAATCCGCCTGAACAGATCAATGGAAGCTTGTGCGTCGTTACCGACGGAGAATTAAACAGGGACGCGACAATAACCGTCACTCTGCTCTCATATTCAGTGTTTGACTGAAGAAGCACTGACACTCCGCGCGCTCCTACCCAGACTCTCATGAAACCACAGACACCTTCCACGACCAAGAATCGTGCTCGTGGGCGTTTACCGTGAGAAGAAAGGGTAGAGTTGTCCGTCAGTGTTGTGAGTGGCGAGGATGGCGGCCGTGGTGAACTACTCTCCGCCGTGGTGGGTCAGCTTGCTGCACCGACTACCGCACTTCAACCTGCAGCTAGAGACGGTTAGCAGTGATTTCAGACCCGAGGACTCCGAGTACCAGCAGGTACAACACACACACACTCAGTACACACACACACACACACACACACACAGGTATATGAAAGACCTCCAGGTGTGTTGAATCAATTGTGATAGAGGACACTGGGATGGAGAGACAGAAGGATGGAGAGAGAGGAGGGAGGGATGAAGAGAGGGGGGGAGAGGGAGAGAGAGAAGGAGGGAGGGATGAAGAGAGAGAGAGAAGGAGAGTGAGTGAGAGAGAGAAGGCTGGAGAGAGAAGGAGAGTGAGTGAGAGAGATGAGAGAGAGGGAGGGATGAAGAGAGAGGAAGAGGAGGGAGGATCTGACCCACTCCTGCTGCAGCAGAACTAAGCTGCTTGTTCCCACGGCAACAATATGGCAGTGGTTCCCACGGCAGCAAGGGATGGTGGGATGGAGGGAGGGAGGAGAGGAGTGAGTCAGGAAGAGGAGGATGGATGGTGGGAGGAGGGAGAGGAGAGAAGAGGGATGGAGGAGGTAGGACTCAGAGGAAAGACAGAGGACAGAGATGGGAGGAGGAGAGGACAGAGTGAGAGGTGGGGAGGTTTCTATATCTCTGTCTCCCTCTCCATCTCTCTGTCCATATCTATCTCCATTTCCCTTCTCTTCAGTCACCCTGAACCACTGAGCACTTTCTTCCTCCAAACCACTTCACGTCTGGACTAAAGCTCTTTGTGTGTGTGTGTGTGTGTGTTGGTTGAGTCTGAGGTCATTATTAACCTTGTAATCACCAGACAACAGGACGATCTGGAGAGAGGGGGAGGTGGAGGGAGGAAAGGGAGAGGGAGGGAGAGAGAAAGGAGGGAGAACAGAGCAATCTCTGTCCTTCTTTAGATGGTCTCACTCTGTCTCAGAGCCTTTCATCACTCATTCACACACACACACACTCATACACACACATGAACTCACACACACAGAGGGTACTGTGGGGGTTAGATACTCTCACACTCACACAAGTGAGTTCTCCAAAGTAGTCTCCCCCCTCTCTCTCCCCCCCTCTCTCCCACACTGAGGCCTCTGTTCTGAGGTGATTGGACAACAGCTTAATCAGTATTCAGCTAGACCATGCCTGGAATCACCCCAGCTTCTCGCTCGCCCCTCCCTCTCCCCCTGTTGTTTTGAATGCTGATCATACGAAAGATCTCAAAACTGGTAGAAGTTGCAGGTCTGTCCAGGATATGTGTGCCTGTGTATGTAAATAGTGTGTGTATAAAGTACAGACTCAGCAGAAAAACAGCTGCAGAACATTACAGAGGAAACACATGACTAAAACTGCAGAGGAGGAAAACAGACGCACACACACACAAGCATACACACATACAAGCATACACACACACACACACACGCATACACACACACACACAAGCATACACACACACACACACACAAGCATACACACACACACTCATACTCTCCCAGTTTTGTAGACACAGGCACACAGGGGTCAGGAAGCTGAAACCAGCCTTAACAAGGTCAGGTCACTCAAGTGGAAGTGACTGATCCTGTCACACACACACAGACAGACTGGAATTAGACCACGCAGTATACAGTCCCTCCCCCTTCTTTATTCTAACCACTAATTGATCTACTATAGATCAGAAACACACTCTCTTACACATACTCACACACACTCTCTCTCTTTAAATCCTGGACTTTTTCTCCTGTTGTAGTAAATACGAGATCCATTTGATGTGTGTGTGCGTGTGTCTTTATATAGGACATCTGCCAGTCTGGGTCAGCTAGGAGGTTGCGACCCAGTTTTTGCTCATTGTCATATGGAATGTATTATGTTTTCTATGCTGGCGTGTGACTAGTTTAGTTTAGCTTGGTGTAAGATAAAGATGTTACAGTTTATCCTCCCCACCTCTCCTCCCCACCTCTCCTCCCCACCTCTCCTTCTCTCTGCTCCCCTCCTCTCCCCTCTCCTCCCCTCTCCTCCCCACCTCTCCTCCTCTCCCCTCTCCTCCCCACCTCTCCTCCTCTCTCCTCTCCTCCCCACCTCTCCTCCTCTCTGCTCCCCTCCCAACCTCTCCTCCTCTCTCCTCTCCTCCCCACCTCTCCTCCTCTCTCCTCTCCTCTCCTCCTCTCCCCTCTCCTCCTCTCTCCTCTCCTCCCCACCTCTCCTCCTCTCTACTCTCCTCCCCACCTCTCCACCTCTCCTCCTCTCTCCTCTCCTCCCCACCTCTCCTCCTCTGCTCCCCTCCTCCGCTCCCCACCTCTACTCCCCCTCTCTCAGACAGAATAACAGAGGTTGTCTTAGCCCCCCCACCTTTAAAGCTGTTGTTGTGTGTGATCATTGTGAAGGGTCTCAAGCTCATTGCACTTCTAACAAGTCTGGGTCTAGACACACTGCTGACTTAAGTGGAATATTTTCTCTCCCTGTTGTGAAACCAATTCCTCAGCTCTGTCTGTCTGTCTCCCTCCATGTCTGTCTGTCTCCCTCCATGTATGTCTCTCTACATGTCTGTCTGTCTCTCTACATGTCTGTCTGTCTCCCTCCATGTCTGTCTCTCTCCATGTCTGTCTGTCTCTCTCCATGTCTGTCTGTCTCCCTCCATGTCTGTCTGTCTCTCTCCATGTCTGTCTGTCTCCCTCCATGTCTGTCTGTCTCTCTCCATGTCTGTCTGTCTCCCTCCATGTCTGTCTGTCTCTCTCCATGTCTGTCTGTCTCCCTCCATGTCTGTCTGTCTCTCTCCATGTCTGTCTGTCTCCCTCCATGTCTGTCTGTCTCTCTCCATGTCTGTCTGTCTCCCTCCATGTCTGTCTGTCTCTCTCCATGTCTGTCTCCCTCCATGTCTGTCTCTCTCCATGTCTGTCTGTCTCCCTCCATGTCTGTCTGTCTCTCTCCATGTCTGTCTGTCTCTCTCCATGTCTGTCTGTCTCCCTCCATGTCTGTCTGTCTCTCTCCATGTCTGTCTGTCTCCCTCCATGTCTGTCTCCCTCCATGTCTGTCTCTCTCCATGTCTGTCTGTCTCCCTCCATGTCTGTCTCTCTCCATGTCTGTCTGTCTCCCTCCATGTCTGTCTCTCTCCATGTCTGTCTGTCTCCCTCCATGTCTGTCTCTCTCCATGTCTGTCTGTCTCCCTCCATGTCTGTCTCTCTCCATGTCTGTCTCTCTCCATGTCTGTCTGTCTCCCTCCATGTCTGTCTCTCTCCATGTCTGTCTGTCTCCCTCCATGTCTGTCTGTCTCCATGTCTTTGCGGTGTGAATCTGACTGTGCTGTTTCTCCCCCAGTCGGTGCTGTTGCTAGGCGCTGTGGCTTTGCTGTGTCTGGCCTTGGACCTCCTGTTCCTCCTCTTCTATTCCTTCTGGCTGTGCTGTCGCACACGCAAGAACCACGACACACACACACACGTTCACACACAGCAGCCTGGCCCTGACTGCTGCTGCACCGCCTGGTGTGTGATCATAGCCACGCTGGTTTGCAGGTGAGACACACACACACACAGGGACACACACACACACATTCTGTATGGGACTGAACCTCAGTGTACATCATACACTATCTCTCCCCTTCTCTCTCTCCCTTTCTCTATCTCTCTCTCCCCTCCTCTCTCTCTCTCCCTTTCTCTATCTCTCTCTCCCCTCCTTTTCACTCCTTTATTTATTTATTTTCATATTCTGCCTTCGTACTCTGGCCTAGAAAGGTTGCCATGGAGACTGAAGCAGGCTTGATGCAGAGACGAAAGATGAATTATACACTCAGTGTGTGTGTTCGTGTCTGTCAGTGTTTATGTGTATCTGTCTGTGTACAGTGATGCTGTAGTGGTTGATAGTGACAGTGATGCTGTAGTGGTTGATAGTGACAGTGATGCTGTAGTGGTTGCTAGTGACAGTGATGCTGTAGTGGTTGATAGTAACAGTGATGCTGTAGTGGTTTATAGTGATAGCTTTAGTGATAATGATATTGACATCTTCTATATCCTGTCT
>NW_026911844.1:0-2500 GCF_963692335.1 Osmerus eperlanus
AGGAATGCCAGCATAAAGACTTCTGTTCCACCCTCCCTCCATCCCAGACATTCTATTCTCCCCTGTTCCATCTCCAGACTGGGTAAATAAACACTTTTGTCTTCGTTTTGTCTGTTATCGTGTGTCTCAGATGTAGAGACAGAAAAGTGGTATGTAAAATATGTGCACTGTGTATGGTTTGTGTGTGTGTGTCTATGTCTATGTGTGTATCTTAAAGTCGTGTGTGTGTCTGTGTGAGTGTGTGTGTGTGTCTATGTGTGTCTCAGTGTGTGTGTGTCTGTGTGAGTGTGACTTCCTGAGTGTTTGAGTCAGCTCTTGAGAGGGTGAATGCATCTTCATCTGAGCTGCAAGATCAATATATCTCTCTTTCTCTTCCCTCCTATGTCTCTCTCTCTTTTTCTCTTTTTCTCCATCTCCCCCCCCCACACACACCTTCTCTCCCTCTCTTTCCGCCGTCTGGCTTTCAGAGACATGCTGGAGACACTGTGTGCTGCCTCTGCACGTTTGGGAGCGGCGTGTGTGTGAGTATATGTGTGTGTGTGTTTATGTGTGTGTGTGTGTGTGTATGAGACAGAGAGAGAGAGAGAGAGAGAGAGAGAGAGGGGAGGAGAGAGAGAGAGAGAGAGAGAGAGAGAGAGAGAGAGAGAGAGAGAGAGAGAGATTCATCCTCACTAAGTTCAATGCACACCCTCAGTCTGCTCCCTCTCCCTAAGAGCTGCAAAAGACTAAACAATAAACACATGGATGGGCTAAAAGTATGTTTACGTCAAGTCAATAGTTATTAAACCAGAGGGAAATCTCTTTTGTGGACATAAAAGGAACATAAAACGGGGCAATTAGGAGAGCATAGATAGAAAGGATGAGCTCAGTGATCGGCTATTAGGACTGGCTTCTGTTGGGGGGCTGTTGCGGAGCCAGCCAGACGTCTCAAACTGCTGTCTAAGAGATGGATTGAAGACATAAAGGGGAATATGTGTGTGTGTGTGTGTGCTCATATGCATACACATGCCCTGTGTCTCTTTGTGTGTGTGCACCTGTGCGGCATTCCTGTGTTTACTGTATGTGTGTGTGTGTGTGACTGTGTTTACAGTAGCTGTGTGTGGGCGTGTGTGACCCTGTGCATACCAAGCACACACACACATGCAAGCTAACACACATGGCAGACATACATTACATCCAACCGCACAAAGAGTTATGTCCTAAGGGGTATCAGTGTGTGTTTGTGTGTGTATAATTCTTCCCTAATATTTGGACCTACAGTAAGCTATTTTCCAGCTGCTCTGTGTTTCATTCTGCATTTCACGGTAACAGACATCGATGTCTTTATATGGGCTTGCTTCCCTTTTCCCTTCCTCGCTACATCCATCCTTTCGTAGGAAATGTGGATGTGCATGTGTGTGTCTCCCTTCATTTGTGTCTTACTGTGAACTGTACATCCGCCACTGCATGTTGTGTGTGTGTGAATGCGTGTGCATGGTGTGTACGTGTGTGTGCATGTTGTGTGTGTGTGTGTCAGGGGGGTTATTCTCGGTTCCTATTCTCCTGTCATCGTATATCTGATGATGTGATCCAAAGGGCAGGAGTTCTCTCTCGGGCGTCTCTCTCGGTAATGAAACTGGCTGAGATTTTGAAAATAACCCCCCTCACACACACACACACATCTGCACACGCACACTTAGTGTGGAGGGGATCCTGCCTTCTTCACTGCCTTGTGCAGTTGTCTCAAGACCTTTGTACTAAGATGTAGACAGAAATGGTAAGTAAACACACACACACAAATCAACTAGACTTTATTTGTTAGGTTTGTTGAGCCTTTCTAACCACCATCCTTTGCGGAGATCTTTGCCAGATTCTTCAAGCTTTCTCCAGCAGTCGTTATCATTCAGAGCTGGTACCAGGTGGCTGCTAGACTTGTCTATGTCACCTTTAGTAACACAGTGCTTAGATGCTGTGGTGCTGAGCAGGGCAGCAGGGAGCTGTCCGGAGCCATGTTTGACTGGCTCCGGACAGACAAACATGGCCAGTCAGGGCCAGTCAGGCCCACACTGGCCCTGACTGGCCCACACTGGCCCTGACTGGCCCACACTGGCCCTGACTGGCCCACACTGGCCCCGATTCCCAAGAGAACCAGCCTGGGGTGTCCAGATACAGGTGTCATGTGACCACCACTGCTCCTTACCAATCACATCAAGTCTCCCTTCCCCAAAGACAAAAACAGGACCCAGGAAGTGGTCCCTCTCCAGTGAGATTCTTCATATCAGTCACATGTGCAGCTGTCAACACTCACCCTGACATCATGCTGGTTTAGATGAAGCGCCCATGTCGCGCCACGTGTTCGCGCCACATGTTCTCCAACAGGCAGAGCTGTCCGTGGTCCTGAAACCCTCGACACTTCCTCGCACTGGGCTGAGTATGCCACTCTCACTCTAATGTTATTGGCTAATGGCCGGCAGAGCATCAAGTCATTGGTTCCTTCATTAGAGATCACCAGGAAGTGTAC
>NW_026911844.1:7500-60000 GCF_963692335.1 Osmerus eperlanus
TCACCAGGGGGCACCTCTCAAGGCTCTACCAGGCTTCTGTGTCAGAACTCAGAAGAGGAATAATCGTTTTATTTCAATTTGGCACACATGTGTTGCCTCTGATACATCCCCACCCCAGAATTCCAGCGTCTACGGGAGGCCAGATCAGCAGTGAGGCGAAGAACCAGGCCGAGTGAGACTTCCCCTCCTCTGGAAAGACTGATTAAAGAGAGAGAGGGAATGGGAGAGAGAGAGAGAGAGAGAGAGAGAGAGAGAGAGAGAGAGAGAGAGAGAGAGAGAGAGAGAGAGAGAGAGAGAGAGAGAGAGAGAGAGAGAGAGAGAGGGATCTCCCTGTGGAGCTCTACTGATTTGCTCCCTCCTGGTCCACCTCGTGGGGATTTGAGTCACTTACCTTGCAAGCACAACTGTACAGTTCCTGGACGAAACGATGCCACAGCTGTAGTCCACAGAGTCTCCGCCCCCGGGGCCGTGCAGAGAGCTTGAGCTTTTAAACAAAGTCAGCCCACACCCTCACTGTGGCCTGCAGTGGGCATACTGGCAATATTCCATGGCTTTTCACACATGTGAAGGATTTAGGATGTAACTGCAGCTGTCCGCAAGGGTGTGTGTGTGTGTGTGTGTGTGTGTAGTGTGTGTGTGTCATCATCTCCATCTGAGAACATGATCTGTGTTGACTGTTGTGGTCAGTAGCTGTTTTCACTCTCAGAAGAGGTGTGGTATTGGATCTCAATCTAGCCTGACAGCTCTCTATCACCTCAACAACAAACAGGCCCACAGCTTACTGGGTATGTGTGTCTGATTGTGTGAGCGTGCGTATGTGTGTTTGTGTGATTGAGAAAGAGTCTAAAAGATAGAAAAAGAAAATGCAAGCGAAAGAGTGAGGTGAAAGCACGAGGAGAGAGAAAGGAGAAATGAGAGAGAAAAGACAGAACAGCAGGCCGATTCTCTACTCAACGTGTTTGGACTAACTGGCTATTTCTATTTGTGTTCTGTGTGTGTGTGTGTGTGTGTGTATGCGTGGTATGCGTGTGGTGTGTGTGAAGAGAGTAGCTCTAATGAGACCAGTGGTCATGCAGAGTAGCAGTAGGAAGGTCTAAATGGTGTCTCAGCGAGAAATCCTTTCAGCTCTCTCGCCCGAGTGGATCTCAGTAACTTCAGTCAGGTCACTCTAGTTTACACTAGATGGCGAGTGGACCACCCTCCCACACCTCCACAGGTACACACACAAGCAAACTGCAGCCCACATGAAATCTATTTGGTGGAGAACTCGTGTCATCTACAGTACTTTAAGGACAGCCTTAAATTACATATATTACTGTAACATGTCAACTGTATGTCTGAATATTGTTTGGTTGGTTGTTTTTATTTTGAAATTATACAGGGACCCCCTAACTCTAACAGGGCTTTTGACAGACATCTCAGGGTACACAACTTAAACATACCACTTGTGAAACTGGATCATTGTAAACTAATTCTAGTTCTTTGTTTGACACAATTGTAGCTGATTACAGGGTTGGCCACCCATCTGTTGAGAAACTCCTGCATTCACACCTATCTGCACCCATCAATTTTCTCTGGAGTGAACCATTCTGAGGTAATGGCCTTGCTGAAAATATCTGAGAAACTTGACAAGTACAGGCATGTAGACAAATGTATCTTCGACACATCTGCCCCAAGTGCACTGTTTGCAAAATAATGTCACGGTGGCATTATAAATTATATCTCCATGGCAACAACAACCATGTCAACCTCAGTGATGAGGGAAGCTGCTAGATGAAGAACATTTAGCATTGGAGTTCACTTGAAACATAAATGGGTGTGTACAGATAGGTGTGTGGGTGCTTGTTTGTGCGTGTGAATGTATTTGTGTACGTCGGCAGTTTAACACAACATAGACAGGCTGAAATCTATACTTCATTTCTGAGAAGCTTATCCTTAGCCTAGGGTTGAGAGGTATGATTTAGCAGTGTGAGAGGTATTTATGCAGAACATTTCAATACCAGCAGATACTTATCTGTTTCAACTGTCTACCGCTTAGCTCAGCTCACCTTGGCGCTAAGCCCTCAACCAATCACAGGGAGAAATCAACAGTGGTAAAGCCCCCAAAACATGCTAATTTATGCTAATGCTAATCCAGTTAGAATTGACATGCCAATTATAGCCAATGAACCAATCAGAAAAGACCAGATCAGAATGATTGACCAGAGGAAGGTAACTTTTCTCTACACCCAGTCATCAAAAAGAAGAGCACACTATTCGTTGCAGGAGACAGGGGAATGTTATTGTAACCTTAACCTTTCTTTATCTAGGCTGGTTAGCAAAGAATAACTGATTAGCGACCGGACACAATGCAGGACAGTCAGACATGGGAAGGGTTGTGAAAATGCACACTGACACACATCAAACATCTCCCATCTCAGTTACAGACCCGGGTCTTTGTCCTCTGCACGGTTCACTCCATATGCAGTTTTGCTTGAATACATTGAGCTCTTTTCTGCACCACCCACAGTCTCAGGCTGGGGTTGATGTTAGCAGCACAGAGCATTCTGCCACGCTGCACTTGTTTTACCTTCTCCATGGTAATCGAGCCACTTGAACGAATGGCATAGATTTCCTTGAGTTCTCATCCATCTCAAACCTGTTCCTGAAATGTTTTCACACTGATGGCAGATCCAGCACATCCTCTGAAGACCTGGTTTCTCAACCACAGGCTGCAAACTTTCTCAGCTAGAGAAGGATGAGTGTGAAAGGCTGCTTGACCTCTTGTGTCAGGGCCTTGCGGAGCACAGGGTGCTGTGGGGGAGAAGACAAGCTTAATGATGGCTCCAAGCCCACCCCAGCTGAGCCCTGAGTGTGTGTGTGTGTGTGTGTGTCAGCTCAGGGTTAACTACTAAAGGCAAGGATTCAGAGGCAGGTCTTCGATGGGTGAAGAGATTGTCATCTCCACTTAGTAGTTTCCATGGAGATTGATCTATAACCCTAAGATTGTTCTTTCCCCGCTCTGGCATTGGTGGTTGGTGGTTCCATCTTGTAAGCGGGTTTCTTTGCCTGTTTAGTACAACCTTTGATGACCAAACACCTTGCATGATTATACACATACCTGGTGCAGTGTGCTGTGCACTTCTTTCCACAGCCTACACATGACATCTATATTTACTTCATTCTATTGGCTGTCAGGGTTTATACAGGAAGTTGTCGGACCATCAGGACCTAGAACCCACACAGCAGGAATGGCTGACCTCTTTCTGCCACACACTCACTTACTCACTCACTCACACATGCACACACACACACACACACACACTCTATCTCTCTTTTTGGGCTGTTTGAGTCAGGATGTTTCAAAGGCAGATTGAAGTTGGTTTGAATCCAGGGCAGCCATCCACTGGCCCACCTCTCCCTCTGCCTCTGTGCCAGTTACAGGTGTAAGACTGCTATCTGGCCCACCCAGCCCAGTACCAGCCTGTAACCCAGGGATGCCCCCACACCACCAGGAGACACTGTTCTTTGGGGAAATCTCTCTCTCACACCCTCTCTCACACACAGACACACATGCACATCGCAAAACACAATGTAAGCTCACAAATGCACAGTATTACCCCATGACACCACTGACAAGGATTATCACATATTCAGGTTATTTAGAGGAAACGGTGTTTGATAAGTTTTTATATTAATGAAGAAAGATGAACATTTTAGACATAAGTGAATTATTATCAAAGGAATTGAAGTTGCAGAGTTTGGTAGGATGCAAATTGTTGGCAAAGTTACACAGTGTGAAGAGGTTTTAACTGCTGGAAGTGGGGCACATGAAATTGGGGAGAATTGCTTTTTGCCTGTGGTTAATGGATACCCCAATGACTTGTATGCCTGGAGTTGTGTATGTGTTGTGTGTGTTGTGTGTGTGCGTGTGTGCGTGCATGTTTGCGCATGCGTGCGTGTCCCAAAGCTGAAGACCACCATGAACCAGATATGTAATTTTTAGATTTTCTGTTTCACTGGAAAATAAAGCCTCTCCACGCGGCACACACACACACACACACGCACGCACACACACACACACACACACACACACACACACACACACACACACACACACACAGTCCAAAATAGTCAACCAGTTATGTTGTTTTTGCAGCTTTCCAGCAGGGGAGCCCAGAAACAGAAAACGTCAGGGGTCAGGGGAACGAGACTGTTTCACTAGTTCCTGGGAAATGGTTTTTATTTCAGCTTTTTATCTGCAAGTCAGACATCTATTTCCAGAAAACAGGGACAGTACCTTTATCCCCTTGACTTTATTTGGTAAGACATATAGGTTTACTGCTCTCAGATGTCCAACATACCCGCTTTGCCCCCACAATTTCCTGGTACAGCATATACCCAATGGAAATGAATCAATTAATTGCAAAGATGAAACATAGCATCACACACCAAGTTCTTTCTCCCTCTTGCTCTCTGCGACTGAAAATAGATTTATTTGACCTCCTTTCATGATCTGTCTTGATTTTATATCTCTCACACATCTCTCTTTGAACTTCATCTCCGTTTCCAGGAATTTGAAGTTTGTATTCAAATGAATGTCCATGTAATTCTACACATGAAGCCTGCGAGCATAATCTGATAGGGAGGATGTCACGTAGACTGACATCCACACACTGATCCAGGGTCGGTTCAACAGTCTGTTCATTAGAGGGGTTAATGGTTTCGGGAGGGAAAGACTGATCTTAGATCAGCTGCTTCAAGCTACATCTATGGCTCCACACATCCAGCGGGTGTCAGACATGATGGGCTGTGGAGAGGATCAGACCCACAGGGTTAATGGACTGGTCAGACAAACAGAGACTTATGGAAACGATGAGAAAGAGAAAATGAAAGAGAGAATATGTGAGAGAGTGAGAGCGAGCGAGGGAGAGAGAGAGAGGGAGACATAACGAGAGTGATGTCAGTGTCGGATGACTAACATGGAGATGGTGCCTCCTCTGATAAACCATGCGTTGTGAAATGGCTGTGTGTGGAGACTCACAGTACTGGTACGACCCTGGAAGTGTCTCACAGACTGTCAGCAGAGATTCAAGCCCTAGCAAGCTCTAGCCCAGACTGATCAGGCAATCCTCATGTTCTACTTAAAAAATATTGACTCGAACATTACCTTAGGTGGGAGGTACTGCATTCAACTCAAATATGTTACAACTAAAAGCTCCTCAATGGCGTTTTTTCACCTAACTTGCAGAATGAGTTATTATCATCGTCACTGTGCTGCATGACCACATAATTAAACACCATATACTATAAACTATCTGCTGTGAATATCAAATGCAGCTCTGTTGATAAGTAAAGCCATGATCTGTAAGGGTCAGGGTAAATCAATCGTTTTTTTGTACACATCTGATCTCTGTCACGGACCCTTCAAATGAAGGTTCCCAGCGGGAGATGCCTTGTGGTCATAGAGGGATTTCTCATTGGCTGTGCCCTCTTATGTCATCGACCATCAGCGCAGTGAAGTGACAGACTGATTCCCACTAAGCCCAAGTCATTATTAAGAGATATGCAAAATGCAATGTGATTATCCCTCCATCTGAATTCCTCCCTCTCTCTTCCCATCCCTCTATTCTCCACCGAAGCATCACTCTGTTTCTTAAATATTTATAGCTGGTTCAGAAAAATGGATACATCTGCTGAAGAGAGTGAGCAAGTTAAAGGAAATGGAAATGTAGATAGACTCTGGTTCTCTATGGTCAATGTGGCATGCAGGGCTTTAGAGACACCCTGTGAACTCTGGGATAGACGGACAGACGGATGGACAGATGGATGGATTATAATTAATTAATTAATGGGATGGATGGATGAATGAATGGATGTGAATTTCAAAATAATTTGGTCAGTAGTATGACTGTAGTAGTCAGTAGTATGACTGTGACAATTGTGTGATTCAGTTAACATTTCAAGACTTTGTGAAATCTCTCTTTGTGAGGTCACCGTGTGTGTGTATGTGTGTGTGTGTGTGTTTGTGTAAACCTGTGAACGAGTGCCTGTGCAGATATTCGATGTTGCTAGCAGGTTTTTCCGGACAATTTGCGCCAGTATGCATTTAGGGAGCCATTAAAACTGAGGCAACACAAGAGAACTAGAGAGGGTACAATTTCTGGGGAAATTGTAGGGTGTGCTTGCTTGCGTCGGTTGCACAGGGGTCCGTTTTTTAATGACATTTTTACAACTGATATTTCTGTATATTTTATATAAAAATGCATAGGGCCTACTTATTATTTATAAAGATTACATAGATTTAAAAGCATCTTTTTTTTGCTGCTCATTTACAATTCAAAATACGAGTTAAGTGTAGAATGAAATACGATGTCTTCTCATTTCCCCTGCAAGAGGCAGCCTCATAGCTGAATCAACGAATAAATTTGGCAGACCGGTGTAAAAATGGACCTAATCTCTATGACTTAAACGTCCTTTTATGTTTTCCCTTCTCGTGATATTTTCAGGCATTTAGCCTACTCATATTGCATTCATTCATTAATAAAGCACCCCCTTTAGATTATTCTACGACGTTACCGGCAGTAGAAGATGGAATCGCGATTCAAACATTACCATCTGCTAACTGAAAAAATGCCCCCAAAAACGTAAATAAGCTTGACATTTATTTAGTGGAAAATCGCTCATTCTGAAAAAGCTCACTGGTAGCGATCATTGTCAGTAACAACGCAAAATGCGATATAGCCCTGTGTGGAGAAGCTGCCCCGGTAAATTCTACTACAGTACACTAGACTACTGCTGTGTTCGTCTTGGTAGCGATTGCGTTGGTTGAATTTGATTGAACGTTCCGTTGTACGGTTTAGGCTGAAATTAATTATTTTCATGAACAGATTGACAAAGTTTAGGCTGTGGCAATGAAGTTCAGGTTAGTAGTCAGATAGTTTCACCTATTGAAAGACTTTTGATTTAAGTAAGGGGAGTGCCGAACATGTTCTGTCGCCGTTTGACTTCCTAAACAGCTGTGTAGATGTTTTTGTAGTGTGTCTCGCGTAAGCTACAGCGTTGCAGTGAGCAACACTGGTTTGAAACCACAGGTAATGATAATTTCACCAACAAATCGTTTACTTGTAATGTAATGTCATAATAAATCCTACAACGAAAATGTATTTGTGAGGAATGTTTATTTTAACGATTGAAAACAGATGCATCATAGACCACTGTAGTAGCTATGTGTTGCCCGGGCAACAGAGGCTAATGTCATGCTAATGCTTCAGTGAAATAGTAGACTACTAGTACCGTTTCCGAAAGTAGATGTGGGCCTACTTCCTTAATAATATCAGCTAATATTGTACATTACATTTCACAATTGTGTTTCACATCACAAAGTAAAATGAGTAAATAGTTATCACCCTGGCCTCTTTGCTTGTGGCGTTCCTGCAGCTGCCTTGCAGTAAAGCTATAGTTAGCCTAGCTATCCCCCAAGTTAACAGATGCGAAACGAATGTTCTGCTACAGGTAGTCACGCGTGTTTTCGTGACATTAGTGACGTAGTGACGTTAGTAACGTCAGTGACTGTGGCTAGCAAATTAGCCACCGTTAGCTTCACTTTTCGCCACAAAAACTTAACTTCAGCCTAAACCATGCAACGGAACGTAAATTCCAATAGAAGCAACTCAATCGCTACCAAGACGAAACTTTTGACACCTAGGTTGTCTATGTAGGCCAAATATTGACTAAGATTTAGGGGGGCAAAAATAAATAATAATAATAAATATATATGTGAGAGAACAAAGGTTGTGCTCTCGCCGAAGGCTTGAGCACACCCAAATATCAGCAGACAGAGACATGAAGAAAGAGAGATAGGGAAAGAGACAGATTAAGAGAGAGGGAAAGCTATATAGAGAGAGACAGGGAGAGAGGGAGGGAGAGAGGGAGAGAGAGAGAGAGGAAGATCTGCTGACCTCACCTCTTCCACCTCATAAATAAGTGGGAGATGAGTTCTGCCATATTTGACCTTAAGAAGATTCCACTTCATGATGATTCTGACAGATTTCTCAGGCATAGTCAATACACACACACACACACACACAAACACAAACACACACACTAACTACAAATAAGAGAAATGGGTGGAGTGTTTTGAGATCGATCCTTTTCCTTGACTTGTGAGAGATAATGGTCTTTCATTGGAAGGTCACATGAACAGACACACACACACACACACACAGCACTAATACACCAAAAGTCACACAAATAGTGGGCAAGCACACACACACACAAACTCCCACCCACCACACACACACCAAACAAATGCACACACACACAGTCTGGAATTTAATTGGCTGCACAGTTTCTCTCCTCTCATCCTCCATAAAGTACATCTTCTATTGATCCACTCTCCCTTGGCTCACACACACAGCTTCCTAAAGCGTTTTCCAATCAGCAACTGTTGTCTCAATCAACAGGCTTTGCAAACACACTCCACCCTGGAAACACAGTCTGATGTTGCTCCATCACCCACACCTACAGCCATGTAGAAACACAGTCTGATGTTACTCCATCACCCACACCTACAGCCATGTAGAAACACAGTCTGATGTTGCTCCATCACCCACACCTACAGTCATGTAGAAACCCAGCTCTGATGTTGCTCCATCACCCACACCTACAGCCATGTAGAAACCCAGCTCTGATGTTGCTCCATCACCCACACCTACAGCCATGTAGAAACCCAGCTCTGATGTTGCTCCATCACCCACACCTACAGTCATGTAGAAACCCAGCTCTGATGTTGCTCCATCATCCACACCTACAGTCATGTAGAAACCCAGCTCTGATGTTGCTCCATCATCCACACCTACAGCCATGTAGAAACCCAGCTCTGATGTTGCTCCATCACCCACACCTACAGCCATGTAACTGATGTGCAAAACTGTCTGGCTGCTTGTTAAGCCACAATTTGACCAAGATAGTATGTGCAAACCTTTGATCCTTCCAATGCATTCTGATTGAAATTATTTCCGTTATTCTGTTTAAAGGGCTTATCAATAGCATTAATCCAGTAATGCTACAGATACATAACTACAGACACAATGGCTGCAATGCATCATTTACTAAATTTCCTAATATTATTGTGAAATAATAATAGTGATCATCTTTGTTCAGTCAAACACTAGTATCACCTGTCACCTGATAACAATAGTGTCACCTGTCACCTGATAACAATAGTGTCACCTGTCACCTGATAACAATAATGTCACCTGTCACCTCATAAAAAAAGTATCACCTGTCACCTGATAACAATAGTGTCACCTGTCACCTGATAACAAAAGCTGTCCATCTATTGAGGCAATACAATGTACAGTTAGGTCCATAAATATTTGGACATTGACACAATTTTCATCATTTTGGCTCTGTATACCACCACAATGGATTTGAAATGAAACAATCAAGATGTGCTTTAAGTGCAGACTTTCAGCTTTAATTTCAGGGTATTTACATCCAAATCAGGTGAACGGTGTAGGAATTACAACACATTTTATATGTGCCCCCCCCTTTTTAAGGGACCAAAACTAACATAATCATAAATCTAATTGTCACTTTTAATACTTGGTTGCAAATCCTTTGCAGTCAATGACAGCCTGAAGTCTGGAACCCATAGACATCACCAGACGCTGGGTTTCGTCCCTGGTGATGCTCTGCCAGGCCTCTACTGCAACTGTCTTCAGTTCCTGCTTGTTCTTGGGGCATTTTCCCTTCAGTTTTGTCTTTAGCAAGTGAAATGCATGCTCAATTGGATTTAGGTCAGGTGATTGACTTGGCCATTGCAGAACATTCCACTTCTTTGCCTTAAAAAACTCTTTGGTTGCTTTCGCAGTATGCTTCGGGTCATTGTCCATCTGCACTGTGAAGCGCCGTCCTATGAGTTCTGAAGCATTTGGCTGAATCTGAGCAGATACTATTGCCAGAAACACTTCAGAATTCATCCTACTGCTTTTGTCAGCAGTCACATCATCGATAAATACAAGGGAACCAGTTCCATTGGCAGCCATACATGCCCACGCCATAACACTACCTCCACCATGCTTCACTGATGAGGTGGTATGCTTTGGATCATGAGCAGTTCCTTCCCTTCTCCATACTCTTCTCTTCCCATCATTCTGGTACAAGTTGATCTTGTTCTCATCTGTCCATAGGATGTTGTTCCAGAACTGTACAGGCTCTTTTAGATGTTTTTTGGCAAACTCTAATCTGGTCTTCCTGTTTTTGAGACTCACCAATGGTTTACATCTTGTGGTGAACCCTCTGTATTTACTCTGGTGAAGTCTTCTCTTAATTTTTGACTTTGACACAGATACGCCTACCTCCTGGAGAGTGTTCTTGATCTGGCCAACTGTTGTGAAGGGGTTTTTCTTCACCAGGGAAAGAATTCTTCTGTCATCCACCACAGTTGTTTTCCGTGGTCTTCCGGGTCTTTTGGTGTTGCTGAGCTCACCAGTGCGTTCTTTCTTTTTAAGAATGTACCACAGTTGATTGAGCCACACCTAATGTTTTTGCTATCTCACTGATAGGTTTGTTTTGATTTTTCAGCCTAACGATGGCTTGCTTCACTGATGGTGACAGCTCTTTGGACTTCATATTGAGAGTTGACAGCAACAGATTCCAAACACAAATACCATACTTGAAATGAACTCTAGACCTTTTATCTGCTCCTTGTCAATGAAATAACAAACTCCCATGAGGGAATAATATACACCTGGCCATGGAACAGCTGAGCAGCCAATTGTCCAATTACTTTTGGTCCCTTAAAAAGGGGGGGGCCACATATAAAATGTATTGTAATTCCTACACCATTCACCTGATTTGGATGTAAATACCCTGAAATTAAAGCTGAAAGTCTGCACTTAAAGCACATCTTGATTGTTTCATTTCAAATCCATTGTGGTGGTATACAGAGCCAAAATGATGAAAATTGTGTCAATGTCCAAATATTTATGGACCTAACTGTAAATGCTATGCGATTCTGGATTTTAATGCTGATCTGATTTCTACATATACATACTCATTGCTTGGGTAACAGACAGCTGTATGTGTATCTGATTAGACAGCTGAATATCACAAAGGGAAGGGAGGTTAGATAAGTAAACAACAACACCATGCTCCACGTGTATGTACATCTCATACCGGTGTGTCTACACTCGTGACAAGAGACTGTGACACCACTGACACACCGCAAACACAACAGGGGGATTGATATGCACACATGCACGCACACACAGACACACACACAACTAGCAGTGGTGTCCCACAGGTAGATAATGGAGAATAACATTGTTTCACATGCAGTGGGCTATTAATCATGGATGAGCTCTTGCATCACTGACAAATCAGCCTAATCTCACAGGGGAGGGCACACACATACTCACCTACACACGTATACACACACAAACACACTGTACACACACACACGTGTATCAGCCTAATCTCACAGAAGTGAGCATGCTCTGACTGGCAAACAGAGAATTAACACAGAGCAGGGGGCTCGCTCTCCTTCTGCTCTCTCTCTCTTTGTCTCTTCTTTTTGCCTCTCACCTTCTCTCTCTCCGGCTCTGTGAAGTAATCCCTCTATTCAAGGCCCCTCAGTATGATACTGAGCAACACAGAACAAACAGAGCGCCAAAAACAACATTGGGTTTGTAGTGAGGGGATCGATACAGCATGAACTCCCAGATCCACACCCTAGTGTTGGACAACGTGACTCATGTCTCGTTGGAGAAACGAGACATGTTTTCACAACGTGAGCAGGAGCAGAGGATCATGGTCCAAATGTACGTGTCAGAGATCTTCTCCTTTTCACAAGTGTGTGCACATGCACAGGCATAGATAGACAACATGATGGACAGACTGACAGGCCGTCAGACTGAAGTGAGAGCACACACTCCTACACAAACACACCCATGCAGACACACGCACACACACTTATCAGTGACAAGCTGAGGACCAAGCCCTCCAGATGCCCCTGCTGGCAGAGGGAAACAGCTCTACTGCAGGGCCGAAGGGGTCTGTTACTGCCATGTGCGTGTGTGTGCCTGTGTGTGTGAGAGAGAGTAAAAGAGAGCGAGAGAGAGTGAAAGAGAGAGAACTGTGGGGTAAGCATATGTTCAGCTAAATAAATAAAACTGAGCTTGCTAAACAAACTAGCTCAAAATGGAAGAAGAAGGGATGGGAGGAGGAGGAGTGAGAGAAGAAAGGGGGCTAAGAAGCAAAGGAGGGCAGTTAAGTAACACAGGATACGCCTGTTGGGTGCCAGGTGCTCATTTTGCGTGTGTGTGCGTGTGTGTGAAACAGCATTGTCACCAGAAGCAATGATACACAGGGAGTCTGACGTTCCTACAAGGCAGTTTAGCGGTCCTCTGTCTACAAAAAAAACGTTTTTGCACTGACCCCAGGCAAATACACCTTGTCTTTCAGAATTTGCTTTATTCGCCATGTAAGTTCACACAAACAAGGAATTTCACCCCTTAGCCCCAGCCCCCGCCCCAGCCCCAGCCTCAGCCCCCGCCCCAGCCTCAGCCCCAGCCTCAGCCCCAGCCCCAGCCTCAGCCATAGCTTCAGCCCTCCAGCCACAAAGCCTGTGTTGTAGCAGGACAGATATACAGCCACAGTGTTGGCCACGAGGCCTTCTGGGTGAAAGACAAACACTACTGGTCACCTCAATACCCTGCACCAAAACAACACACCCTTTATCGTTCACCAACCCACAACCAGTCAGGGAACACCCAGTTAAGAGTGGAGATCATGTCTGGAGGGGATTCCAGGAAGTTCATGAGTTCAAGCCTCACTGCGTTGGAGCACTTTAAAACCACGATGAATGTGTCACTTCACTTCCTGACACGGGCTGTCATGTCGGCTTCTAAACCACAACCCTGACGTCACGAGAGTGTGCTATAACTGTGCCTTGACGTCCAGACGTTCTGTAGACAAACGTTGAACGAACGCTGCGCGCAGGCTTTGATTTTGCCCTCCATCGAGATAAGAGGGTGTAATCTCCTTAGGTGTGGCGAAGGCACAATCAACATTAACATATTCCTCCTCAGTCATCGCCATTGAATAATTTATATCCCCACACAGTCTTGCTGAGGCTGAAATAAGATGTAGAAGTATTAAAATAACTTCCCAGCAATACAGTAAAAGAAAATTGATTAAAAAAGATAGTTGAAATGAAGGAGAGGGGGAGCCAGAAGCCCAGGGGATTGGCTTTGCATACAAATGAGATAGGGAGGAGAGAAGAAGGAGAAAGGGAACTTAGGGAAGTTATGAGGCCATTTATCTAAGTTCACGCTAACCACTTGTTCCGCTGTGTTTAACAAACCAATCAGAGCGATCAATCAGTGTTCCGCTGTAGCCTGACCAATCACTGACCTTCCTGTACAACAACCTGTAGTTATTCTTTTCTGATTATTGATTTTGCAGTTTCTGCTTAAGAAGTTGTTATTTTACATGTAGATTTCTCATGGTCCCCCTTAGCTTACAATCCACATAAGAGTGGATTTGAAGCAGTACACCTGAGCTGTCTTACGGAATAAGATGGAAGTCAGCTAGTTATCTGGTAGTTAGTTCTCCTGGCTAGCCAGACTATTCCTTAACTAGCCACCTTAGATTTGTCGAGTAGTAAAATGAGTAAAATTGGAATCCGGGTTAGACATACACAAATGTATTTTGCAAGCAGGGCTGGTCTCTTTCTATGCAGCATCAGTTTAATAGTTTGGTTAGCCAGAGAAAGCTCTCTGGCCAGTAGTGAAAACGCTGAGGAGCCCAGCTCCCAGAGATTTAGCTTATTCACTGCTGCTCTGACAACATAGGAGGGATTTTCAAGATGGATGCCGTGAGGGGATCAGGGTTAAGAGGAATCATGGGGGCGGTTTGGACCACCTCAGCACAATCAGATCACTGCTGACACCTCACCTATCACCTGCAGGGTTTAAGAGAGATGAGAGGCATGCGCGGGAGTGTGTTTGGGTGTGCGTGTGTGTGTGTCGAAGAACAAAAGATACAGACAAACTTTGAAGTGTCAGTGCATTGGACAATCTAGCCATCTCAAGGTCGCTGCTCCGCCTTATTGCTCTGACACATCAATAAAGGAAAGAGAACACACACACAGACACACACAAGCAGAGGACAGTGTAAGGGCAGAAGGGAATGTCTTGTATTTGCTGACAGCGAGAGTATACAGTAGGTCACAAAGACAATTGACATGAGGAAATGAGATGTCAAGAACGCGAGGACAGAGGTAAGCAAGAGCACATGTATTGACAGAGGGAAGACACACACACACAGTATATAATGTGGTGAATGTAGTGTAGAATGTTGTGTCGGCCTATTCACAACAACTCTTAAGAGACATACTTGATGTACTGTACCTGTCTTGAACCTGTAGGGATATGGCAATATGTGGCATGATAAAATAATCAATGACACGAGACAGAGGACAAAAAGACATGGTGAGAGGCAGACGTATTTTGAGTGTGTGTGTGTGTGTTTGTGTGTCCTCATTAATCCAGTGTCGGATCAGACTCTCTCCATCTCTTCATGACAGGAGCCAGACACACAGGGAAATTATCAGTGAGATACCTTCTCCAATCAATGCTTTCGATCCGCACACACACAGACCTATTCATCACTTGACACTTACACCTCCACACACGCACACACACACACGTGTGTGTGTGTGTGTCGCTTGCTTTCGCGCCATCGTGAAAGCAAGCGATACTTTATGATCTGTAGTCGTGGCATTAATGAACACATTTGCCATTTTTGACATCTGTTTGCTTTTTGCCACCAGACATTTTATTATACATTTAAATTGATTGAATTGGGCATTAGAAAACTTACATTATCATTTTTAGTGTTCAAATGGTTTTACCATCGGACAAAAACACATAAAAATGCCATAATTATAACTTTATCACCGTGTAATTAAAAACTGAATAAAATCTTCCTTAATAGCTGGTTTTATGATTTCTTTTTATAGCCGACATTAACTTTTTGAAATCATTGGGAGGAAATTTGTAATTTGTACACATTTCTGCAACATCTTAATGATACGCCTAATCAAACAATACAGTTTACAGTAATGAACCATTGGGAGAGGATGTGGGGTAAACTGGTGATGGGACAGTGGCTCACTGTGTGGCAATGTGGCACTCCCCCCAGCTCCCACTCTGAGGAGGACCACAGTGACAAGATGAAAGGGAATGTAAGTGGTCTTCATGTACAGATGCACAGACAGACAGACAGACAGACAGACAGACAGGACAACTGACTGACAGAATGACCCACATGCTGTACAGTACAATCCACTTTCTGAGTGTATGTGAAGAGTCAAGTGAGACTGAATCTGTGTTATATCCGTACAGGGAGCCAGTCACCAGACCTGCAAACTGCTGGTGCATGTGGACGACTCTCCCTGCTCCACCCACACCTCCACCCGCACCTACCCAGCATGCCCTGGGCTCATCATCAGAATGATGATGTGTATGTGTGTTGGTTCTCTCCTCTTATTTCAGGTCCGGACTATTTAGGTTTGTTTTGACATTCATCAAACTCTCATTGATCCTTCCTGAGTCCTCAGTCGTCTTGTGTCATGTTTTGACATGATTCTCTCTGTAAATGAAACCAGACCTGTTTTATCTGTTCTCCTCACATTGTTCATTGGTATTCCCAATGTTTGCAAAAACAAGTATGGTACAGTACAGTTTCATTTTGTGATCAAGTACAGTCTGTGTACCAAATAATAGTATACTAAAACATCCAAAAGAATCTTGAATGCGGACATGTTTGTAAATCAGGATCCAGCGTTCCTAGCCTCTAAAAGAGAGTACTGTACCACGGTTGGTCCCAGACATGTCCAGCTCTCCTGCTCCTGACTGCCCCAGGGACTCCCAGACCCTAACAGGGCTATTTCTGACCAGCTGTTCCTTCCTGTTGATGTGTATCCAGGATGACTTCACCCATTGAAGGAAACATGGAAAGAAAACCTTGTCCACTTCTCTACCCGTCAGAGAGAGAGAGAGAGAGAGAGAGAGAGAGAGAGAGAGAGAGAGAGAGAGAGAGAGAGAGAGAGAGAGAGAGAGAGAGAGGGAGGGAGGGAGGGAGGGAGGGAGGGAGGGAGGGAGGGAGGGAGGGAAGAGAGAGGGAAGAGAGAGAAAGAGAGTATGCATGATTTTTTGGAAGCTCTGTCAAATCTCTCGTGTTTAACATCAGTTTGCAGTGCAGAGGTAAAAAAAAAAAAGTTTCATCCAACATACCATCCATACACATACACACACAAACTCACACACAGAGTCACACACCCACACACACACTGAAACATTTATGGGGCCACTAGCCTGTCTGCTGATGGCTCTACATGTGAATAATTCAAGGAGGGAAAAGCAGGAACAATCTAATTGAAGAAACTGTGCAAGAAATAAAAGTCAGGTTTTTATTCCAGAAATACAAGAGTTGGATGGGTTTGTATCTCTGAGACAGAACCTCCTGTTGTCTGTGTTTCTGTTGTTCTCATGGTTATTGTTGTTGTGACACTCCTGTTGTATCTTTACTTGTTCTACACAGCTGGTTATAATGTTAGCCACACTGACTGCCTCACTGCCTCGCCTCTTACAGTCAACAGAGAGCAAAAGTGTGTGGATGGTTGTGTGTACATCTGCATTTGCGTGTGCATGTGTGTACATATGAATGTGTGCGTGTGTGTATGTGTCCGTAAATACGTGGGCAGCGTCTGGCCATCCACACCAATGAACAGAAGGAAGCAGGTTTAAAAGCATCATCATGCAGATCTGATTGATAGTTGTGTGCATGCTCTGTGAGTCTACCCAATTAACAACTGGCCAATTAGTGATGATGTCTCTTAAGAGGATAATCACACCATGAAATAACACATGGTTATCTGTTCCCAGAGTTATTTCTCTACAGCTGGATTCATGAAAGCATTACTCAATAAAATGTTGAGAACTAAAAACAAAAAAGTTTCATGGATGATCTATCACTTAGGTACATTTCTTTTCATAGTTAACTAATTGAAAAACAGCATCCGTATACACTTAAGAACTTTAAACTGTCTGAATCTATACAGTATCCAAACCGAGAAATTATGTTTGATATAAAAACAGGTTTGCAGTGGGAAGTTGGACCAACGCATTTAATTGGAGTTCAATCTTTCCAAGCAGTGCTCATGTCAAATTTGAGAAATACCATACAGTGGTCGATCAAATATTCCAACATTGAGAAATAGGCTCTGTTGAAGAACTAGACGTTTTCCAGAAGGATTATCAAAAATAGAGTCTGAGACTTTCTTTCAAAAGTCCAAGATGGCTTGGTGGTTTATTCAGCACGGCAGCATTGGTATACATACACGGAAGGTTCAAAAGACCCTCACATTTCCTTGGACATCTCATTATATAGACAAATATGAGGATCAGACCCCCGCCCTGCCTCTCAATATTACACAATCTTCTAGAAGGTTCTTTCACCCGTTCCTATCCACCCCAAAACTGCGTGCACTTAAAGTGTTGACCCCAACTCTCAGTCTGCATCCACGTCATGCTTAACCCGTTCCTACATCCTCCATCTCTCCTGAATCTGGCTTAGGTCAGCAGAACCTATCACTTTTGATACATGACTTTGGCCCCTTAAGAGTAAGTTCAGCTATTCTTTGACCATACCAGCTGTAAGCTATCCTGACCCCCTCCTTTTCAGGACAGGACCATCCTGTTGATGAGTCTAGCAATCCATTGTTATCTAATAACAGGCCACTCTACTCAAAACACACACTGTTTTCCCATCCTTTGACTGCCAACCCAACTAGACTTCTTCCCTGTTCTGGTTCGAGCCGGTTTCAAAGTGTAATTATTACTGCGTAGGCCTCAGTCCGCCATCTTAGGCCCCGATATCTGACCCCATGTACACTTCTCCAGTTGCCATCTTCCCAATAATCAATTTCCCACCACAGCACCTTGAAATGTTTGGCATGTAGACTGGACTGGGTCCTTTGTATTTGAATGTTTTCATTTAGAAAAAGGATGGCTGAGATGGAAAGGTACTTTCTCAGACAAGAATTTATTATTCTGTGGCTGTGCGAAATCTCTCATTCTTTCAGAATTTCTCTGTCTCTCTCTCTCTCTCTCTCTCTCTCTCTCTCTCTCTCTCTCTCTCTCTCTCTCTCTCTGTCTCTCTCTCTCTCTCTTGTTCACACACACACTCACACATGCACACACACACACACACACATGCACACACACTTATCCATTATACATCACAAAGGGGAGTTGTACTGTTGCCCCCTGAAACCTTTGTGACGTGTTAGAACACATCCACATGCACCCCTCCATATTTCCACTGTAGCTACTGTGCATGTGTATGTGTGTGTCTGCATGAGTTTGAATGTGTGTGTGCTTTTTCAGATTGACACACCGTAACAGTCTCTGGAGTCTCTGGAGGAGGGGATCTCTCACTGAATTGCTCCTCCCAAGGTTTCTTCCATTTTTTCTCCTCTAGTGAGTTTTTCTGGGAGTTTTTCCTTGTCTTCCTTGAGGGTTTAGGTTGGTTGAGGGTCAGTTCTATGGGCGTATGCGAAGCCCTCTGTGACATGCTTGCGTGTAAAAAGGGCTATAAAAATACATTTTGATTTGATTTGAACAGTAGCCATGTTTAATTTCGGTGACACACAGGAGTATACAGAATCATTCTCCTCTAATGTCTGTTTTGAAAACCCCTCCCCCTGTTGTGCAACTTCAAAAGGGCTCCCAGGGGTGGGGACATAAGTGTGTGCAACACCTCGATCCGTCCCATCCTCTCTCCCTCCTTCCCTCCTCCTTTTCAGCAGGGGACAAGAGGGTAAATTACCTTTTGATTAGTCTCCTTTAATTATGCAAATAGACTTCATTATCTTCACTGACTCCAAAGTGTTGTGGGACCTTTTTATTAGTGTGTGTGTGTCTGT
This sequence comes from Osmerus eperlanus, assembly GCF_963692335.1. Classification (NCBI taxonomy): domain Eukaryota; kingdom Metazoa; phylum Chordata; class Actinopteri; order Osmeriformes; family Osmeridae; genus Osmerus; species Osmerus eperlanus. The sequence goes on from NW_026911844.1 coordinate 26,480, forward strand.
GTGTGTGCGTCTGTGTGTGTGTGTGCGTGTGTGCATCTGTGTGTGTGTGTGCATCTGTGTGTGTGTGTGCGTGTGTGCAACTGTGTGTGCGTGCACACAAGCCAAAAAAGTGTGGATCTTCTCATTGAGATGTACACCTGCTTGTGTGTGTGTGTGTGTGTGGGTGTGCGTGTGTGTGTGTGTGTGTGTGTGTGTGTGTGTGTGTGTGTGAGTGAGAGAGAGAGTGTGTATTAATCAGTCTATGAGGTCTAGAAAAAAAAATACAGTTTTGTGGTGCTCCATTTTCCATTGCAATTTCTCACCAGCTCACCCAGCATCCCCCATCATACACACACACACACACACGCACACACACACACACACACATACATACACACAACTTTAAGTACACTGGATGTTAAGGACAGCTCTCTGGAGGTCATAGATCTGCACTGACATTATTCAAAGAAGTCATTAAATCTCTTTTGTGGTTAACACAGAACAACAACAGCAGAGTTGTTTGTATCTTCCTCCCTCCATCTTCCTCCCTCCATCTTCCTCCCTCCATCTGGGTTTCTCTGCTCCCTCTCTTCTCTCTCCTCCCTAAAAATAGAGGCGTTCTTTGTCAGTTTCAAAACCATCTGAAGAGAGACAGAGAGATGGAGAAATGCAAGAAAAGATCTATTTTTCTCTTCGTAATGAAAACCGAATGGGTGGCAGTATCTAAGATGAATCCGTTCTAATTAGTAGATGCTGGGACTGCGGCCTAGATCCCGTTTCCAGAATGACGCTCTAAGCATCACTGCCAAGTGTTCTGACGCTTGTCAACAACCAGATGCACTAATTAAAACCAAACTCACAGTCTGCTCCCTAAAGTCCACAAACAGTCACGTGTACCTCTCTCACGCTATTCCTTTTTTCATCAATCTTTTTTTCCTCTTTCTCTCTCTTACATACGTGCACGAACACACACAGCTATTAATCACATACACACGTTGTTGCGTTTGCCTTTCTCACTTCATCTTTTTACCTTTCATCGTGCCGTCCTTCCCTCCTCCTGCTCTTTGTCTCGCTCTCTGTCGCGGGTAAGGCTCTTACCCTGCCTTATCCCTCTGACACACTCAGAAGGCTCCACAAATGTCAACAATTGAATATTCATCACAGATTTGACACCACTCTCTTTTAGGTCCCTCTCAGACTGTCTCTTTCCCTTTCCGTCTTTCTATTTCTCACTCTTTCTCTCTCATACCCTCTCTCTCTCTCCCTTTCTCTCTCTCTTGCCCCCACTCTCTCAATCTTTGTCTCGGGTTCACTTGGTTTACTTTCCTCTCACTATCTCCCTATCTCTCTCTTCATCTCTTTCCATCCCTCACTGTCTCTCCTCCCATTTATAGGTGTGACGTGGTTGTGTTTCACCGACTGATTATTGGAAATTAAATGAAAATTAAAAACAATGTTATACATGAATGCTTTTTGAATACTGTTTGTTTGTCAGTAATATTTCATATTACCCATCTCTATCTCCACAATTGACATCAGCTACTTTTCACCCCCCCCTCTCCAAATAAAAAGAGAGTATGGAGTCTGTCAACTGCAAAAAAAGAGAGGGAGAGAGAGGAGAGAAAGTATGAAAAAGTGTACCCACAACCTTGTTCTTAGTCTCTTGCAGAGCATCATCATTCATAAACCTCATATAACTCACCATATCATCACACCACACAAACCACATCACATCAGACTGCATACCCACACACCATGGGGAATACTGACAGGCCTCTACACACAGTGGAGATAGACAGGCTGTGTCCACCAGGCTTCATCTCGCTGAACAGTCTAGCATCTGTCTATGGGAATTCAACGGTAGGAGGGGAATGAGAAGAAAGGGAATGAACACACCACACTGTGTGTGTGTGTGCGTGTGTGTGTGTGTGTGTGTGTGAGTGTGTGTAGACATAGGGCATGCCGTGTCAGTCGTGACATCACATCACAGATACATCAGCAAAGAGATGACACACACACACACACTATTATAGACAAGCACACTTATCCTTTTCCTACACAAACATCCATACAAGCCCTAACATTATTTAGCGCTTGGCAGCTTGCAGGTTATATGTGTCTGTATGAGTCATCAGTGGAATACTATGAGGAAAATACACCATTGTCTCTCGAACAAAAAGAGGAAAAACGCACATTGACATGAGTGATTTAGTGAGCTAGGGTTGGGGGTTATCTCTGTGTGTGTGTGTGTGTGTGTGTGAGTGTGTGTGTGTGTGTGTGTGTGTGTGTGTGAGTGTGTGTGTGAGGGATGGGAGTTATCAGTAGGTGTGTGTGAGGAGAGTGACAGGTAAAGACTGCGATGTAAAGGAGCCACTCAGACGGAGGTGCTTATCAGTCCCACACACTCTCTCATTCCTTTCTCTTGCACACACACACACACACACACACACACCACAGTCTATACAAATCATAAACACACACACACTCTATTCAACACTTGCCTATTCTGTTCAAGTGAATAACATGTCTGATATTTCACTCAACTCTAACCTGGTCTGATCCTTTTTACCAGCTCTTTATCTCTCTCTCTCTCTCTCTCTCTCTCTCTCTCTCTCTCTCTCTCTCTCTCTCTCTCTCTCTCTCTCTCTCTCTCTCTCTCTCTCTCTCCTCTCTCGCTCCCTCCCTCCCTCCCTCTCACCTTCTCATTCTCCTTTACTCCGTCTCACCAGCCATCACTCCACACCAGTTTTATGTGTCTATATGTGTCTAGCAATAAATTAAAAAAAATGGTCCACAGTAGCATCAGCATCCACACCGGCTCCCCAGTTAGCATTAGCATAACCGTTAGCATCCCCTGTCAGGATTACCATCAGCATCCACACCGGCTCCCCAGTTAGCATTAGCATAACCGTTAGCATCCCCTGTCAGGATTACCATCAGCATCCACACCGGCTCCCCAGTTAGCATTAGCATAACCGTTAGCATCCCCTGTCAGGATTGCCATCAGCATCCACACCGGCTCCCCAGTTAGCATTAGCATAACCGTTAGCATCCTCTGTCAGGATTGCCATCAGCATCTGCTGCGGCATCTGTTGTGATCGGCGCCCACAGTTAAACAGTGGTCAGATTGACTAATCTCTGCATCATCTGGACGTCTTCAGAGAGCCGCCACAGATGAGGGGATCCTCGTCTCTGAGGAGCCTGGAGATCAAGCACCCCACCTGAGTAGGCCGGAGCCTACTCTCCACACACACCTGATGCCTGCAGTTGTGTTACGCATGACGAGGGTGCTTGCATGTGTACCAGGGTGTGTGGGTGTGTGCGCGCGTGTGTGCAAGGATGGGCCTGGATTGTTCGGTTAGGATTGGGATACTCTGTGTGTCAATATGGATCTGAAGGGCGATTAGATGGTGTCAACTGCCTTGTGCGCGCACACACACACACACACACACACACACCGCTGTGTATGTTTTTCTCCTTCAAATCTTTTTCTGTTCTTTTCCTCCTTTCCTCTCATTCCCTCACGTTTGTGTCGATGAATCCGTTTGTGGGTTTATTTCTGTAATCTTTTAATGACATGCACTAATGGCGCGCTGAGGCTCAGAGAGAGCCCAGGCCACTGAACACTCACACACACACACACACATACACACACACACACATACACACACACACACACACACACACGCACGCACACACACACACATACACACATACATGCATACACACACACACACAGCTCAATGAAAGGCCTTAGCCCCCAAGTGAGGATACACCGGGAGATTAACCAAATCAGAAAAGCGTTTTAGAGAAAGGCTGCTTTAATGCATACAGCACAACACACACTGTGAGTGTGTTCGTGTGTCTGGGACAGTTTGTCTATGAGAGTGTGTCTGTGACTGTGTGTGTGTGTGTGTGTGTGTGTCTGTGAGTGTGTGTCTATGAGAGTGTATCTGTGACTGTGTGTGTGTGTGTGTCTGTGAGTGTGTGTCTGTGACGTGAGAGTGTGTATGTGAGTTTGTTGCTGTGAGAGTGTGTGGGCTGATGTTTAGCTTTAAAGCCAGAGGGTGTGTGGAGGAGAGATATACAACCCAAGCCTTCTACTCGAGTAGAACGCATCACTCCTTTTCTCCATTGTTAGTTGCTATGTTGATATCTCCCTCTAAGGTAAGGTAGACGTGTGTGTGTGTGAGTGTATGTAAAAGAGAAAGAGAGAGAGAGAGAGAGAGAGAGAGAGAGAGAGAGAGAGAGAGAGAGAGAGAGAGAGAGAGAGAAAAGATCAACAGAAGCATTTTTCCCAGCGCACTCGTCTATGCTCCGTCCCAAGACAAGTTGACAAGCCTGCTTCCTGTGCTTCCCTCCTTCCTGCTTTTATCCGTGCTGTTTCACCTCCCCCCCCCACACACCTTCTCCATATCTCCATATGGCTCTATATTTAAACCATCAAAATCTACATCTAACTGTATATGATTGGAGTGACAGGCCAGGAGAGTCTCCTGGGTGTTGAAGAAGTGGAGTTTCTAGTCTCCTGTCAGAATGGGATGTTCAGAGGGTGGAGCGTGATCGGAGCAGAACAGGACTCGGCCAGGTACGGTGGAGTCAAATATATAAAATATAGCAACTGTTAAAGTCCCTTATTTAGTGGCACCCATTTTCAAGGTTTGGTGGTTTTCTACGTGCTGAGGGCATGTGTGTGTCATTGTACAGTAGGAGTTGTATAAACCCCCTCTGGTCTGCAGACAGATGTCTGGTCAAGGCTGAAGCAGTTTCACAAGATTGTTCTGACAGAGAGCCATATTAATATGACGTAACCTTTCAGAGGGACTCTCTCTCTCCCTCTCTCTCCCCTGTCTCTACATATCTCTATCTCTCTTTCACAATAGGTCGAGTGTCAGGAAAAGTTCAATACCGTCAAACAAACACATACCTTTCTAACTCATTCTGTATGAAATGTTCTGTACAAACATGATTTGGTTTGATCCAGTAATAATTCAGTTGACTGCTCTTACTGTAACTTTGCCTATGAGGCTGATTAGTATGGCTCAAGCCAAGCACTCTGTTAGGATGGGATGAGCATTTATGAGATGAATATTGTTGTTTTCGACATTAGAACACATGTTGAAGAGATATATACGGTACATTTGTAAAGATACAAATATTAACATGAAATAACTGTATTATATTCTTCTGATACCCTACTTTCTTTTGAAATTGTTTTTATTCATTTCATATAATACTGACACGTTTACTCAATAGCAGTTAACAGGCTTTGAAAAACACAGATATTAAAACCTAAGAGCTTCAATTTACTGCAGCCCAATTGGTTTTGTGTACCAGGTTGTTGTTTGTTTTTTACACGTTTACATGTTTTAATATACCGCAACATCTACTTGGTATTCATTTTTCTTCAGCTTCTTTAATTCATATTCTTTGACATCTCCCCTCAGAAGTGTGTCCATTAAAACAAAACCTAAATCATCTACCGGGGGTCAATTGACAAAATGGCAGCCATTTTGCATTGTTTTATTGTTCTAAAAAGTAGTAGGAGGGTCATATTCTGTCAAAATATTTTTTTTTAGTAAGCAGTAAGATACACCAGGTGAAATATTTTCAAGAACACGGGGAGCCAAGCCAACAACTTCAGGTCATGTTATACCAGAGTTCTGAGCGCCATTTTGACATATTGGGGCTGCCATTTTTGTTGCGTCTCTTTACACCTTCCTCCTGTCTGTTGTGGCTATGATGAATGCAAGATGAAGAGAATCTCTAATCCAAAATCCAGTACGTATATTGAACACAAATAACCAGTTGACAAAGGTACATAAGCAGGTAGGTGGGATTGCAGTCCTCTAATCCCAAGGTTACTGGGCTATGTATTTCTCTAATCCAAAGGTTAGTGGGTTCTGTAGTCCTGTGAAGTAAAGGATTGTGGGTTCTGTGGTGTTAATAGTCTTGGCTTGTACACAGCTCCCTGGTCAGAGTTGTTTCAATGTAGCCACCATAGGTTTATTCCAAATGAACTCCAGATGAGTGCATATCCTTTCTTCTGATAGGTCCATTGTGCTGCATATATCTCCGCCCCCCTCCTCTGACTCCTCCCCCTGTCCTTCCCCCAACAGGGATGGGCGGGACTATCGGGTCACCTGAGAAACAAGACAGGGGGGTTAAAACATGGACAGGAGGTTACAGTATAGAGAAGGGGCACTGCATAGCATTTCTCGTAGCTATACAGCTACTAGTGTCAACATGACCGACATGGTGTGATACAGTTATGGTATGATAGTATGATATGCCGATACCCAGCAAGCTGTGGTGCGGCCCAGCATGGTACAGGGGAATGGGTGGCCCCACAATCTGCAGGGTTCTTTCCTCTGGCACGAGAATAAACAAGACCCAGCTTGAGTCATGGCAGCCGGCCCACGATGCCTTGCTTTCAGCGCCCTGGCCGCGCGCCACATCATTTTGTCTCTTTGTCCAGACAAGTGCTCTAATCACACACACCACTCCGTCCGTCCGTCCCTCCCTCTCTCCTTTAGCTACTGCTCGCTCGCTCACGGTGCGGCATCGATTGTGATGACTGTGATGCTGCACCGTGCTGTTTTCTTGTCCACAAAACAGTGTTGGTACACAGTGAAATGACCATATTATTCAGTGCTTGGTCCCATCATTCTATTCACACTCTGTCCTCCCTCAATCTGTCTCTCCCTTCTCTCCTTTCATATCCCTCGCTCACAGTGCCAGGGAGCCAGCCGGGGACCTCGGCCAAGCCAGGATTTGGCGCCAGGTGATAGCTGCAAGGGACAGGCGTCACCCGGAGAGGACCCCAGCTGGACCTGGAGACCACCCGCCAGCAGGACCCCTCTATGCCCACCACCTGAGGGCTCGGGCGTCCCCGTCTGTGCCCGATCTCCCTGGCTCTTGGCGTTTACCTCAGTGCCTGATCAAAGAAGCTGACTTGGAGCCAGCGCAGTATGCTAACACGGGTGCGGCTAGATCTGTGCCCGTTTGGGAGGTAGGGCCTATCAGAGACCCCTCAGGTGTCCATCCTCAGGCCTGTTTATATGTGCCATTGGTTGGCCTTGTTCAAATGGCTGTGGGCAATTTTTCCCTTTGTCACAGCATCACTTTCTGTATTCCTTGTGGGCATCTCATCTCCATCACCTGTTTAGTGAGGTTGCTCTAGGTGCCTGCTTCTGTGCCAGCTCAGTTTCACCGCAGAAGTCCTTTCTGGTGTTTGGAGACCCTGTAGTTGACCCTGGCTTTGCCTGCATCGCCAAAAGGTAGCTTTACTTTTTCACTAAGCACACACGCAACACACACATTTTGCACAAACACACACACATACAGATCCCAACTCTAAGTCAATGGAAAGTCACAGAATGGAGCAAGTGTGTCTGACACTGTGAAATTGTCAAATCTAAAGCCTTGAGCAAAGATGAGCTTTCCTCCTTCCTAACCCGAAACCCTAACCATTAAAACAATCAACATCAAAAGGACATGTAGGCAGTGTTGGGGCCACTGCACACTTGTGCTCCTCAGCTGCCAGGACGCAGGGCATGGCTGTGAAGACAGGCTGTACACAGGCACTGGGGCAGCATGGTTCTGTCTGCCACATCCAATAATCTGACGTAAACAGCAAATAACACACACAGGTGCATTCATACACACACTGTTATAACGTCGCGTATGTAACAAAATGTCATTTTGCCTTACTTTGTGTCTGTGCGCGTCTGTGGTTTGGCGACATTGCGACACCTGTCTACTCCTAACGGACCCTGTGTCTCCACTCTCCTCCTCTCCTCTAAAAAACTCTGTCTCTCCTCTCCTCCTTTTCTCCATATTCATTTCCAGTGAAGGGCAGAGAGATCTTCCTCCGTTTGCTCTGTGTTCCTCTCAGCTAACCATCCCATTCTCCCTCATTTATTTTTCCTTCCAATCCTCCCCTCTCTCGCTCCTCTCTCTCTCAAATTCATTCGGGGCTTTTGTAAACGCATCTCCACAAGCTCTTCCTCCTGAGGGCTCTCCTTTTCCCTCCAACTGGGTCCGCCTCTCTCTCTCTCTCCATCTCTTATCTGTTCTCTCTCTGTCTCTCTTTCTCTCCCCTCCCACCTCTTCGTCTTTCTCCTTCACTCCATCGTCAATTTCAATTTACGAGCTGGCCTTAATGGGACTATAAGAGAGCGCTCGATGCTATTGATCCAGACGCCATCGCATCTTGACCTCAGACCACGCCACCAAAGGAAAAATAAAAAACACTTTTCATTATCAGGACGCCATGACAAACACTCGCGTACATCCACACATCGGATACACACACATCATCACTCAAAGACCTGGATACAATAGACAGCAAATATTTGTGTTCTCCTCAAAGCTGAACAGCAGAGTCGATAATAAAATGTTGTCTGGCTGAAACCGGTTTCTTTTTCTGACTCAAGGGGAATCAGGGATGAGAATGATGATGATGAAACTGAATGTTTTAGCAAGATGACCGCTACTAATCTTTATTTACAAACTGATGAGAGGTTCCTCTTTCTCTCTCTCTCTCTCTCTCTCTCTCTCTCTCTCTCTCTCTCTCTCTCTCTCTCTCTCTCTCTCTCTCTCTCTCTCTCTCTCTCTCTCTCTCTCTCTCTCTCTCTCTCTCTCTCTTGGATCAGATACCCCCTCTTAGCATTCCAGACCAGTCTGATCAAAATTTAATTGGGCCTGAGCACTATGAGAAGAGAGGATGAAAGAGGAGGAGTGGAGGATAGAGGGATGAGGAGATAGAAAGGTGAAGGGCGGAGGTGTAGCGTTGCAACCTCTCTGCGCACGTGGGGGGGGGGATCGGTGGAAGGAAGAGAAGAAGAGAGGAATCCCAAATCATCTCAGTGTGTGTGTAGGGTGTGTGGTGTGTTATCATGATGTATGTGACGTCTGCATGGTTTGTGTGTGCTGTGTGGTGTGGTGTGCCGTTGTTTATGTTTGATTGTGTGCCCAGTCTGCTGTATGTGCTCATGTGTGGTATGTGTGTATGTCTGTTTCTCAGTTGGTTTGACAAGATATGTACATGTCTGATGCGTGTACATTGAACTGTATGTGCAACTGTGTGTGTGTGTGAGAGCTAGAGAGAGAGAGAGAGAGAGAGAGAGAGAGAGAGAGAGAGAGAGAGAGAGAGAGAGAGAGAGAGAGAGAGAGAGAGAGAGAGAGAGAGAGTGCAGAACATGGCTCTCCTGCTCTAGTCCAGGCCCCTCATAAATAATTAATCTTGAAAACAAAGGGGAGAACCTGGCCTTAAATTATGCAGCCAGAAAGAGAGAGAAGAGGGAGAGAGAGAAGTAGACAGAGATACTCTGTGGAGAGGCACACACACTCTCTGCTGTGACCGACAGCTGCAGGCTTTCTCAGGTCAAAGGTCAAGGAGGGACGTAAAGTAGCCAAAGTGGCCAACACACACACACACACACACAGAGAAAGAAAACCACAGACAGCCAGAGAGACGATCCCGCACACACACACACACACACGGGCCAAGCAGGGCATGAAAACAGCATAACACCAATTACTGTTACTGTTGGTATGGGTACCAGATATTTTCGTGTGTGTGTGTGTGTGTGTGTGCAGGCAGACAGGAAGGCTGCAGGGTTAATGCTGCAGTGTTTGTGTCTTTGTGTCTCCGTAGTTGTTGTTTGTGATGTTGCTGCTCTGCCTGGTTTCCTGCTACTGCCACCCAGAACGTCTGATGTCTGAGCCAAGATGGGCAGGAGGAGGAGGAGGAAGAGGAGACACAGAGAGAGGGAGGGAAAGGGAAAGACAGAGAGAGAGGGAGAGCTGGGGGAAGAGGAAGCGAGACGGGGGGGAGGGGGGAGAGCTGGGGAAAGAGAGGAAGAAGAGAGATAGGGGGGAGAAAAGGAGAGTGAGAGAGCTGGGGAGAGAGAGGTGGGACAGGGGTGGGAAAGGAAGGAAAAAGAGGGGGAGAGAGGGAGAGAGAGAGAGAGAGAGAGAGAGAGAGAGAGAGAGATAAAGACATGTCGGGATCCAGAAGGGAAGTGGGTCACACACACAGTGGTGGGTCTCTGTACGTGTGTGCCCGTGTGCACAAAGTGTATCCGTGTGTGTGTGTGTGTCTGTGGGAGGATATATGTACCACTGTGTGTGTGGAACGGCAAGAGAGAGCAAGTGGGTCGAAGAGACGAGTGAGACAGCAGTAGAGCTCAGATACACTGAGAGAGTGAGAGTATCTGTGTGTGTGGACGTGTGTGGATGTGGGTACGTGTGTGGATGTGGGTATGTTTGTGGATGTGGGTATGTGTGTGGATGTGGGTATGTGTGTGGATGTGGGTATGTGTGTGGATGTGGGTATGTTTGTGGATGTGGGTATGTGTGTGGATGTGGGTATGTTTGTGGATGTGGGTATGTTTGTGGATGTGGGTATGTGTGTGGATGTGGGTATGTGTGTGGATGTGGGTATGTGTGTGGATGTGGGTATGTGTGTGGATGTGGGTATGTGTGTGGATATGTGTGTGTGTGTGTGTGGATATGTGGGTATGTGTGTGGATGTGGGTATGTGTGTGGATATGTGTGTGTGTGTGGATATGTGGGTATGTGTGTGGATGTGGGTATGTGTGTGGATATGTGTGTGTGTGTGTGGATGTGGGTATGTGTGTGGATATGTGTGTGTGTGTGTGGATATGTGGGTATGTGTGTGGATGTGGGTATGTGTGTGGATATGTGTGTGTGTGTGGATATGTGTGTGTGTGTGTGGAAATGTGGGTATGTGTGTGGATATGTGTGTGTGTGTGTGTGGATATGTGTGTGTGTGTGTGGATGTGGGTATGTGTGTGGATATGTGTGTGTGTGTGGATATGTGTGTGTGTGTGTGGATATGTGTGTGTGTGTGTGGATATGTGGGTATGTGTGTGGATGTGGGTATGTGTGTGGGTATGTGTGTGTGTGTGGATATGTGTGTGTGTGTGTGGATGTGGGTATGTGTGTGGATATGTGTGTGTGTGTGGATATGTGTGTGTGTGTGTGGATATGTGGGTATGTGTGTGGATATGTGTGTGTGTGTGGATATGTGTGTGTGTGTGTGGATGTGGGTATGTGTGTGGATATGTGTGTGTGTGTGGATATGTGTGTGTGTGTGTGGATATGTGGGTATGTGTGTGGATATGTGTGTGTGTGTGGATATGTGTGTGTGTGTGTGGATGTGGGTATGTGTGTGGATATGTGTGTGTGTGTGGATATGTGTGTGTGTGTGGATATGTGTGTGTGTGTGTGGATATGTGGGTATGTGTGTGGATGTGGGTATGTGTGTGGATATGTGTGTGTGTGTGGATATGTGTGTATGTGTGTGGATGTGGGTATGTGTGTGGATATGTGTGTGTGTGTGGATATGTGTGTGTGTGTGTGGATATGTGGGTATGTGTGTGGATATGTGTGTGTGTGTGTGGATATGTGTGTGTGTGTGTGGATGTGGGTATGTGTGTGGATATGTGTGTGTGTGTGGATATGTGTGTGTGTGTGTGGATATGTGGGTATGTGTGTGGATATGTGTGTGTGTGTGGATATGTGTGTGTGTGTGTGGATGTGGGTATGTGTGTGGATATGTGTGTGTGTGTGGATATGTGTGTGTGTGTGTGGATATGTGTGTGTGTGTGTGGATATGTGTGTGTGTGTGTGGATGTGGGTATGTGTGTGGATATGTGTGTGTGTGTGGATATGTGTGTGTGTGTGTGGATATGTGTGTGTGTGGATATGTGTGTGTGTGTGGATATGTGGGTATGTGTGTGGATGTGTGTGTGTGTGTGGATGTGGGTATGTGTGTGGGTATGTGTGTGTGTGTGTGGATATATGTGTGTGTGTGTGTGTGTGTGTGGATATGTGTGTGTGTGTGTGTGTGTGTGGATATGTGTGTGTGTGTGGATATGTGTGTGTGTGTGGATATGTGTGTGTGTGTGTGCGTGTGTGGAGTGTGCCCCCACCTTGGTGGTCTTGACCTTGTTTCCCGTGCTGCAGCTCCAGCCGGTGAGGTCTGGGAGCACCTTACACTCCTCGCCCTCCATACACGGTTCCATCTGACACCACCACTTCTGGACCACGATGGAGGCTGCGGGGGGGGGGGGGGTGTGGGGGGGGAGGGAGATGGCGATGGAGACACAAGCAGAGAGGAATAACCATGACAAAAGACAACACAGCGGGAGTTAGAGCAAGCGTGCGTCTGTGTGCGTTTGTGTGTGTTTGTGTGTGTGTCTGTGCGCAGCGCAAGTCTGTCGTCATGTGTGTGTCCTTCCCACAGTGCTGTAACCCACTGGTCATGTGTGTGTCCTTCCCACAGTGCTGTAACCCACTGGTCATGTGTGTGTCCTTCCCACAGTGCTGTAACCCACTGGTCATGTGTGTGTCCTTCCCACAGTGCTGTAACCCACTGGTCATGTGTGTGTCCTTCCCACAGTGCTGTAACCCACTGGTCATGTGTGTGTCCTTCCCACAGTGCTGTAACCCACTGGTCATGTGTGTGTCCTTCCCACAGTGCTGTAACCCACTGGTCATGTGTGTGTCCTTCCCACAGTGCTGTAACCCACTGGTCATGTGTGTGTCCTTCCCACAGTGCTGTAACCCACTGCCTAAGCTGTCCCTTAAGACCGCGACACACAACACATTCGGCATCACACGCTGTCAAAGATGGCGTCAGGGACGTTTGACCACGCAGCATCAGACACCTCGGAGGGCCTCCACTCTCCTCTACTCACATCTACAGTCTGTTCCTCATGTCAGCTTCTAAAGCGTTCTATTTACGGATTTCATAGGATTCTGTAAGGGCCGAACCTTGATAAGATGGCTAAACACACACACACACACACTCTCACACACGCCTACCGTCGACGCAGGAGGGCATGGCTCTGGTTGTCCCGGCGACCTGGCCAGGGAAGCAGGAACACTTGACGGTCTGGGAGCGCTCCTCGATCTTGTTCTTGTTACAGCAGCGGTGGGCCGCTATGACCTCACACGTCCCCGCCTTCACATGGACTGGGGTTGGAGGGGGTGGGGTGGGGGGGGGGGACAGAGAGAGGGAGGGAGACAGAGGTTACACTCATGATCGTGCGTGCCTATTATCCATTTCGAGCACATACACACATGCACAGGGGCGTACGTTTTTAGCATGGCAATTTTAGCACTCACTCATTCATCTTGAACCGTTAAGTGCACACTTCTGAGCTGGAAGCTGTCATGTTATCAGACTTCTTAAGCAGCCTAAACGTCAGTTAAAAACTTCACACACAGTGTAAATGTCTGTTATACAGCTTTGTTAATTCAACATGAGTGCAGTCTGCAGGGTAGTATTCTCCACAGAGAGACACGCCAGGGGACTGTGTGTTTGAACCAGAACATGTCGTTCTACATGTGAAGACCTGTGATATCAACACACACACTTTTATGTATGCCTTTCATCGCCAGTAAACACGATACGTCAAGGGCAAAGCAAAATGGTATGATTGAGCGTGTGTTTGAAGCATGTGTGTGCCCTCATCCACTTCACTGCCCTAAAGGTCAAACCGAGGACTCAGAAATGTGTTTGGAGAGAATGTCGCACAGTTTCTGGAACCATCTCAAATGACCATTATGAAAGGCCCACAGAGCCACAAAGAGGCCAAACACATGGAAAAGAAAAGGAAATAGAGAAACAATGACTGGGCTCCCAGCTTGAAAGGATATTTAAAAGTGAGAAGAGAAGAATTTGAAATGCGCGTATGAATATGTCTGACAAACAGAGATTTGAAAAGTTCCTCATTTGCTCAGTTAATGAGAAAAACACAAAGGAACAATTGGCTGTTCTCAGTCCAATTAATATCTCAACTGAGGCCCATTCAAACAGCTCTATTCTACAACTCTCTCTCTCTCTCTCTCTCTCTCTCTCTCTCTCTCTCTCTCTCTCTCTCTCTCTCTAGCTCTCACACACACACACAGTTGCACATACAGTTCAATGTACACACATCAGACATGTACACATCTACCCTCTCTCTCTCTTTCTGTCTACGTCTCTCTCTCACAAGCTCTTTGTCTCTTTTCACCCCCCCGCCCCCCCCCCCCCCCACACACACTCTCTAGTGTGAACCCCAGAACCTGTGGAGGTAATTGTCTCAGCATTAGGCAGAGCGGAGCAGAGCCCTGGGGCAAACAAAGAACAGAATCTTCCGACATCCATGTACTGCACATGTTCACTGACGATTGATGACATATAGTATTAATACTAAGTGTTTGCGGGTAATAGATTACACTAAATGGCTTTTGTGAGGTCTATGCCACATACGCTGAATGAGTTCTTGGTGTGTGTGTGTGTTTGGGGATTGTTGCCAGGTTAGGAGTCACGGAAGTATATAGTAATATGTAAATTGTGTGTGTTTGTGAGTGGACAGTATGCGTGTGTGTGTGTGTGTGTGTACATGTATGTATGGGCCAAATGAAGGCGTCAGTGAGACTGTTGAGGAGAAGCTCTCTTTGTTGTGACCATCCAGACTGAGGCTCACTCTGAGTGGAGGGCAGTAACCTCCAATGAAGTTCAATTAGGCCTCCCTCTCCCTCACACACACACACACACACACACACGGGGGACTGCATGCATTCATACGCTAGGTGCAGTCAGTGTGAAGAGGGATGGTGGCGCCGCATGAGCAAGAAAGCACTCAGTTCGCCCCTGCTGGGTGAGCTAGCTCCGGCGCAAACTTTTATATGACCCTCTCCTCTACTCTCTCTTCTTCTCTCCTCTTTCCCCTCATTTCATCTCTGCTCTCCTCCTCTCTTCATCACCTCCCCGCCCCTCTTTCCTCCTTACTCCCTCTATTCTTATATAATTTCACACATAACAACCCATCTTCTCAACCCCACTTTTTACCCCTCTTCAAGTCTGCCTTTCAGTCTAAGAACAGCCAGCTCAGGGGGGGATGACAAGTCATTATCCTCAATCACAGGCCTGAGATCAGAGGAACAGACCCATTTTTTTCTTTTTCCTTTTCAATCTCCTCCAGTTTCTATCCTTCTCTGTCTCGGGCTCAGTCTCTTGCCTTAGTGCTCTCTGTCTCTGTCTCTCTGTCTCTCTGTCTCTCTCTCTCTCTCTCTCTCTCTCTCCATCTCTCCCCCATCCCCTCTTCCCCCTGGTACTAAATGACTGGGACTTGTTACCCTGCCACTCAGCCCAGCAGTAGCTGTTAACCCCATTAGAGAGGATGATGGTCTGTCTGAAGATGACAGACAGACAGACAGACAGACAGACAGGCTGTCAGCGCTGTGGAGAGCTACAGGGAGGGTCTGTGTAAGTGTGCATAACTGTGTGTGTGTCTGGTGTGTGTGTGTGTGTGTGTGTGTTGTAGCTGTCACAGAGGAAATGGCCTATCTTCACCCTGCGGGAGGCTTCTTTCACATGTCATCCAGTGGAGCCAGGACCAGAGAGAACACATTCTGACACACACACACACAAACACACACATACACACACAAACACACACATACACACACACACACACACACACACATACACACACACACTAACACACAAAGAAGACATAGGTTCAGAGATACAACTCATAACCAGTCCATGAGGAAGGTACACTGAGGATGTCAAATATGGGAGAGACACGAGAGGGAAAGTTTGTGTGTGTGTGTGTTTCCCTCTGTTTGTCCTGTAATCCTGTGTGCCTGTGCACACATATGTCTATGGGTGCCCATGCGTGTGTGCAAGTGTGTGTGTGTTCACATAATTAGATTTCATTACTCTCCAAGATGGAGCCGTTTGTTATGAGTCATTAACC
The DNA here is from genome assembly GCF_963692335.1 of Osmerus eperlanus. Taxonomy (NCBI): domain Eukaryota; kingdom Metazoa; phylum Chordata; class Actinopteri; order Osmeriformes; family Osmeridae; genus Osmerus; species Osmerus eperlanus. Next base: position 42,244 of record NW_026911844.1, read on the forward strand.
GAGTTTCTGTTGTTTTCTCTTGCTCTGGGCACATGTGTGACGGAGAGGATGGTGTGTGTGGGGGGGTGCACAAGGGTAGGAGGAGGGTAGACCTGGTCCAGGCTGTGTGTGTGTGTGTGTGTGTGTCAGTGCCTCTGTGAACTGATCAATGGCAGGTCCTGCAGCATCTTTCTCACACACTAATGTTCCCCACTGTTATTAGCACCCTGGGGAAAGAGAAGAGAAGAGGGGAATGGAGAAGAGGTGGGAGGAGAGAGAAGGAAAGGAGGGAAGACAGAGGGGTGTCGGAGGAAAGGAAGGGATGAGAGGAAAGAGAGCTAGAGACTGTAGCGGGTACATGCTATTCTGCCGCTAACTCCTCCTCACAGCCGTGTTAGAATGGATCCCCGCACATTACCGGTGGCTACTTACAATGGTTAGCTATTTCTCTCTGCAGCGGAATGAAAACGCTATGAAGGTGTGATGTAAACAAACTGCAACTCCAGACCTGGAGATGTCATTGGTCGATCCGTAGAAGCGGTGTGTATGTGCGTGTGAAAGTATGTGTGCGGGGGAATGACGCACACCTTATTATGTTCTGTTCTGTAATCTGTTTTCTGCAGCTCAGTGATCATGTCTGTGCACAAATTGTGTGTGTACGTGTGTGCGGTCCTGTAGGTGCATGTGTGCCTTCCTCCTTTGTCGCCATCCACTTTAACAACCGTGCACTAGAACAGTTTAAGGATAATGGTTTTCAATGTGAACAATCTCTGTAAGTGCCATAGGCTCCGCACGACCGTCACACACACAAACACACAAAAACACACACACACACAAACACACATACACATACACGCTCCATAGATCTACCAGTCCTACCTACTATCTAGTGTGTGCTGTTGAGTGAGTCTCTTCCAAGGCCCAGGTGTGTGTCTTCTCACGCCGTAGTTTTACTGCAGAAGCGTGATAGTCATCTGGTCCTCATGAATCAGACGGCATATTAGCTCAGAAGACAAGGCCGATGGAACAACTTTTCTAGCGCCCAGCTTGACACACATCATGTGTACTAAATCATACTGTGGACTAGAGGATATTAGGGTGCCATGATTTGGGTATAAATAGTTTATATGACAAGTAATATTAATGGAGTATTCCAATGAAGCCATTAACCTGGCGCAGATTGAGGGCACGTGTTTGTGTGTATGTGTGAACAGCATTAATGTTCAAACGTTGAACCTTTCATTTGCATTTGCCGCTGTCGTAGGCCACTGTCTTTGCCTCTTTGGGACCTTCCCTCCTCCCTCTCCCCTTTCTCCTCTCTAAAGGTAAGGCTTGTCACCCATGAATCTGCATCCTCCTCTTGGGATCTAATCTAAATTCTTCTGTGTGAGCAGAGCAGTAAGAGCTTCTTATCCCTCCCTCTTCTGGCTCTCTCTCTCTCTCTCCCTTCTCTCTCTCTCTCTCTCTCTCTCTCTCTCTCTCTCTCTCTCTCTCTTTTTCTCCCTTCTTCTCTCTCTCTCTTTCCGTCTCCCTATTTTCTTGCCAGGCCACAGCCCCCACAGAACCCCCTCAGAGACAAAAGCACAATGATGGAACTCATTCCAACGCCTCCTCCTTCAATCTTCTCCCTGTCACTCAGTAGGCTGAGAAGAGAGAAGAGGGGGAGAGCTGTCCTCATCCTGGAGGGAGGGGAGAGGGCAGAGAGGAGAGGAAAAGGGAGGGGAGGGGAGGAGAGGAGCGGAAAAGGGAGGGGAGGGGAGGAGAGGAGCGGAAAAGGGAGGGGAGGGGAGGAGAGGAGCGGAAAAGGGAGGGGAGGGGAGGAGAGGAGCGGAAAAGGGAGGGGAGGGGAGGAGAGGAGCGGAAAAGGGAGGGGAGGGGAGGAGAGGAGCGGAAAAGGGAGGGGAGGGGAGGAGAGGAGCGGAAAAGGGAAAATGAGACGAGAAATGGGGGAGAGGAGGATTGGGAGAGAAGAGGGGAGGAGGATTGGAGGAGAAGAGGAGGATTGGGAGAGGGGAGAAGAGATATACAGCCTAGTGATGAGCTGTTGAGAACTTGATTCTTCTGAATACCCTCCCCATCACAGGAATGAGGATGCACTCTCGTAAAAACTCAACCTGGGTGTATTTCACTTTAACAGGCAATGGTTTGTGTGTGTGTGTGTGTGTGTGTGTGTGTGATATATTCTTGAGCAGGGCCAGGGTAGTGTTAATGTGGCTCTGTTGTAGAGCTGTCACCCAAGTGATGCTGATAGATAGCCTGCTATCACTCACCTTAGCCAATGCTCTGATAGCCAAGAGACTGATAGTCCCTGCACACACATACACGTACACACACACACCAGTAGCACAGACTACGAACATAACAGTGCAGCCAAACGACATTACTGCTTATCTAACAAGTTCTGTTATGGGATGCTGAACACTAGCTCGGATCTGACTTCATTTTCTGAAGAGAATCATTGTTTTCCAGTCCAATCTAACAAGCTCTGTGATTGGATATTAAGCCCTGACTATCGGAGTAAAACAGATCAGTCACATCATCCCTCTCCAGTGGTGATTCAGAGGCTGCTAGCAGAACCAGAAATGAAGATATGTGAAGGGAGGGAGGAAGGAGGGGAGGGGAAGCAGGGAGGATGGAAGAGTATGACGAGCGTGACATGCTCGACACTGGGAGGCAGAAAGAAGGAGGAGGAGAGGAGAGGAGGAGGAGAGGAGGAGATGGGAGGAGAGGACAGGAGAGGAGAGAATGAGATGGGAGGAGAGGAGAGGAGGAAATGGGAGGAGGAGGAGAGGAGAGGAGAGGAGGAGATGGAAGGAGAGGAGAGGAGAGAAGGAGATGGGAGGAGAGGAGAGGAGGAGAGGAGAGGAGAGAAGGAGATGGGAGGAGAGGAGAGGAGAGGAGGGAAAAGAAGAGGAGGAGAGGAGAGGAGGAGAAGGGAGGAGAGGAGAGGAGAGGAGGAGATGGGAGGAGGAGGAGAGGAGAGGAGGAGATGGGAGGAGAGGGGAGGAGAGGAGAGGAGGAGGAGAGGAGAGAAGGACATGGGAGGAGAGGAGAGGAGGAGATGGGAGGAGGAGGAGAGGAGAGGAGGAGATGGAATGAGAGGAGAGGAGAGGAGGAGGAGAGGAGAGGACAGAAGGAGATGGGAGGAGAGGAGAGGAGAGGAGGGAAAAGAAGAGAAGGAGGAGAGGAGAGGAGGAGAAGGGAGGAGAGGAGATGGGAGGAGGAGATGGGAGGAGGAGAGGCGGAGACGGTGAGGAGGAGAAAAGGAGGAGAGGAAAAATTGAATCATCTCTCTTGATATCCTCCTCTGTGGGAGAGCAAAGGTACCCATACAAAAGGCTACAGCACAATGAAAGCCCACAATATACAAGCTTGTTGAGACTTCAGCTGGCCAGACACCTCTCATTAGGTTGCAGTCTAGACTTGCATTCAACACGCACTTCAAATGAGACTACTGATCATGGCACCATCTGTTCAGAACACAATAAAAGTAATTCTGTTGATGTCCATTGCCGGAAACACTGAAACAAAAATGGTAACTGTTGTCTAAAGTGTTGTCTCTTCTCTCCTGTGAAAAGTTTTGTGATATGTTGTTTTGGTGTAATTGTTGCTATGGCTCCTGATGACAAAAGTCAGGGTTTTACAGTCAATCAGTTATCCTTCCTGCCTCATACACTCATAGAAATACTACACACACATTACATTTACATTTTACATTTAGTCATTTAGCAGACGCTCTTATCCAGAGCGACTTACAGTAAGTACAGGGACATTCTCCCCAAAGCAAGTAGGGTGAAGTGCCTTGCCCAAGGACACAACGTCATTTGGCACAGCCGGGAATTGAACTGGCAACCTTCAGATTACTAGCCTGCTTCCCTCACCGCTCAGCCACCTGACGCCCCATTCACACACATACCCACACATACACACAAGTCCACACACAGACAAGCATCCACCACCACACTTCCATGTCAAACCTAGTAACAGGGCTATTTCCAGCATATCTCTCTACGAAATTAAAACAAGTCTGTAATAATCCTCTCAAAAACAACTCTCAGTAGGGGATAGAGTGATTTGTGCTCTAATACTGGCCACAGAGTATTTACAGCTGTGGCCTGCTAGGATTAGCACTCTGAGAGTATTAGGACAGTCAAATTACTGCTGGTCCTGCTGTAGTCTTTTTATAGAAAAACTAAAAAGAAAAGAGAAAATCTATTAAAGCATATATGGGCGGCCGTGGGGTGATGGTGTCGCACGGCTCAGACGTGACCGACGTGTTTTGTTGGTGGTAAAAAAGAGTGTGTGTTTGTACCTGTCCCAGCTCTAATCGGATTGAAGGTTTATGGTGATGGTCGATTCACAGCTGGCGTTAGGGGTCAGGGGCACACACACACATCCGCACATACACATTCACGCACAGAAACGTACACACACAAACACCCAAAAACATATCTCCGATTCCAAGCGCTGCGCTAATCTGGTCATCTGGTAATCTGATGAAACTTGCCCTGCCAAAGCATATGTGTGTGTGTGTGGAGAGGAACTATTTTGTGTTTTAGTTCAAGCGATGACGGGAAGAGGGAGGGAGAGAGAGAGAGAGAGAGAGAGAGAGAGAGAGAGAGAGAGAGAGAGAGAGAGAGAGAGAAACAGAGAGAGAGAGAGAGAGAGAAACAGAGAGGGAGAGAGGGAGGGAGGGAGGGAGGGAGGGAGGGAGGGAAACTCACTGAGAAAGGAGAGAATGAATGCAAAGAGACTGGTTGCTGAAAGATCTGCAGACACAGCACATCTCCTCTCCATTTCCCTCTCTCTTTCACACACACACTCTCACACACACACATCATGTGCTCTATCAGCATTGATCACAGCACATCAGTAAAGTAAAGAGCAACCCCTCAGTGAGAGGCTGTCTGGAATACCGAAGCTTCTATACAGTACACACACCTCACATACACACACCTCACACACACCTCACACACACCTCACACACACCTCACACACACCTCACACATACACCTCACATACACACAAACACACACCTCACATACACACAAACACACACCTCACACACACCTCACATACACACACAGGCACAAATAAACACAATGCACAAAGAGTAAGGTCACACAGTGTATGCAGTAAAGCTACCTTCAACAAACCTCAGTGGGAAGTTATATCTCAAGAGTTCACATGTAGCATTGGATTTATAGGTAAATCACACATTTTAGCATTCTAGAATATTCCATGGAACTCAACCCAGTTGAAGAGAGCATCAAGCACAACCAAAGGAGTCAATTTGTCTCAATCCTAAAACCAGCAAGGCATGGCCAATGGACCAACAGGAGGACAAATGCAAATGCAGAGTTACACACATCTGATCTAAAATAAAACCCCTTTTACAATAATTTCTGGAACGTGCATTCCAATCGTGAGTCGTGCTGTCATGTCGTGCTGTCCTTTATGGAGGAGATAAGCATGTTCTATCCATAATTCACAGCGTTTCAGAGAAGGGCATGTCTGCTGGGAGCCCCTGTGTGGAGGAGTGGGATTGTGCTCACGGAATGGAGCCCTCAGAAGCCCAGGAAGCAGATTACACACAGGAGGACTACAAAGGCCAGGTTTACCCCAAAAAGGCTCCATTTTGGGGTAAACCTGAAGGCTTTATGAACTAAAGTATACCACTGTGTTGCTGAGGGGAAGAGCGCTGTTACGTTTCTGTGTACAACTTTGGAATTTGAAGCCTACGACTCAGTTTTCAACGCTGGATGTACTGTGAAATTACATTTACATTTAGTCATTTAGCAGACGCTCTTATCCAGAGCGACTTACAGTAAGTACAGGGACATTCCCCCGAGGCAAGTAGGGTGAAGTGCCTTGCCCAAGGACACAACGTCAGTTGGCATGACCGGGAATCGAACTGGCAACCTTCAGATTACTAGCCCGACTCCCTCACCGCTCAGCCAACTGACTCCCTTAACAAGGCTTTCCTACGATAAAACCACAAAAACCGTAATCTTCGTTTCAACATTTAGTTGAATAGTGGGATGTTTTGGGTCTTGTTTTATGGACGCCTAGTTCCAACCGCCCCTAGTGGCTGAACATGTGAAGCACAAGCAGCTTTTGTGTCGAGGCTAGTATGTCTGCTAGATTTGCAAGACCTGCTCCAACAGGTGTTTCCTTTATTCACTGAATGTATTCATCGCTTACATGGTAAGGGCTATGAGAATGGTTAGAATACCTTAAAAAATATATATATACTAAAACCAGGTATACACCACAAGGCAAATAACTTTATTGAATTCTGCTGGTGAAAATTAAATTGCAATCTACAAAGAGCCAAGGCTGAGGCCTGGAGAGAAAAGAGGTGGAGAGAAGAAAGGATGGATGTATTAAGTAGAGTTGGATCTTTTTTCCCTGCCCTTGCAGAAAGCCATGCTTGATTGAAATTCCCTGCTTTAATAGCTGTGAAATAAAGAGAGAGGGAGAGAGAGTGAGTGAGAGAGAGAGAGCGAGAGAGAGGGGAGAAAGAGAGGGGAGAGAGAGGGGGAGAGAGAAAGAGAGAAAGAGGGAACAAAGCCATGCACTATAGTTCATTTGTTTGTGGGCTGCTTCAATTCAATTATGTGGCTTGCTGATCCGTTGCTTCTTTCAAACACACACACACACGCACACTTGTACACAAACACACACACACACATGCACACTGGTACACAAACGCACGTACGTACAGAAATACAGTGTTCCTCAAGACACACAAGTAGTTTGACAACTTCTAGCATTTGCTGAGCTTTCAGTTGATCTGCAACTTCACTTGCTTGCGATACACATTTTACTGAGAGATCCTTTAAAACATCCATTTGTCATGGATCTCTCCATTTGTTGAGTTTGGAGAACTCCAGTTTTACAACTTTTTCCTTGATGAAACTCCTTAATGTGGTTCCGCCTGATGTACCCAATCTAAACAGTCACGGGGACGCACTAGCTAATGTTAATGCTAGCAGAGGGCACCATCTCCAGTAGACCTGCTGCAGGCTGGGTTGAGCCGTGGAGCTAACGGCTAACGATTAGCGCTAATGAACTCAATGAGAGGATCCTAATGAGGGCATTACAGAGGGAAGAGCCAAAGGAAGCTCTCCATTCCCTTCAATTAGCAGAGAGGGGAGAACAATCAGTGGCCACCATTGAACACCACACTCACGCACGCACGCACACACACACACAAACACACACACATTCTGTACCCCACAGCAGATGGCTGATGCTGTAAATACACATTCAACATGGTCAGAGCGTGGTTGGTATGGATATAGATCTGTGGTCATGGAGTAGCTAATGCAGCATGGCGTCTATGATAACTTCCTCCTCGTGTTCCAGACTGACAGACAACACTGTGGGGACTGCACTGTGCTGCTTGGTGTGAACACACCCATAACAAGACACATGTGGAGGCACCAACTGTACATGACTCCATTAAACCTGAGCACACATCCACAGTAAACAGTGTGTGCGCATGTGTTTCGGGTTGTCCTTCACACAGAACCTGAGCACACATCCACAGTAAGAAGGTGTGTGCGCATGTGTTTCGGGTCGTCCTTCACACAGAACCTGAGCATCACATCAGCCATATGCTGCTTCCTGTTTCTCTCCTTGGTGGGACATCTAACACTGTCTAGGCTCCTTGAGTCTGGTGTTTATGGAGACAGATGGATAGCTCTGCATCTGAATGTGTCTCAAACAAAACAACATGTCCAGACAAAGAGAGAGAAAAATGGGAGGGAGAGAAACCGAGAAAGAGAGAGAGCACTTTGACAAGCATACCTGCGGCGCTTATTAAGAAACATTCTCTACGCCTTTATTAAACAGTGCACACCATGGTTAAAACACACAATTAAAACATGCATTTGCAAGGACACGCTGATTGCAGAAGGTCACAGTATGCAAATGAGATGGTGAAAGTTTGTCAACATGTTGTCAGACTCTTTGCTGAGCCAGAGGCTAAAAAACAAGCATTACAACAAACAAATAGATCGACTGGAACAGACATATGCCTCATGAGAAAGGCCGTTGAAGATTGTTGAGGAAAGGTGGAAGCACATAATAACAAGAACTCAAATTAACAATTTTCTTGAGTGTCTTGAAGGGTGAGAATTGACTTCCTTGAGCTCATGTCGAAGACATGTTTTTGTCTTGTTTAAATGTGATAGACAATACAATTTTGGGGGGGGGGGGGATTTCCACATCAACAATTTGGTGTGGACCCATTTTGAGGCAATTTATGACAGCTTGTTGGTATTCAGTTATTGTAGTGGTTTCTGCAAGTTGTCACATTGACACACTCTTGTCAAATTAAGATTGAAGATGGTTATACTTTAGCCAGCACTGCTGCAACAGAAACATTGTGAGATTAGGCAACTGTACAAGTAACGTTTAATAATATTGACCCAATGTGCACTTAAAACCCACAACCTCTCTCCACACTATGCTCAGTGTGATGACCACTCCCCCCCCCCCCCCCCCCCCCCCCACACACACACACGCACTCACAGTCGTCACAACCCATGAATGATGAAGTCTTGGGGTGGGCTCTGGGTGTTTGTCGGCATAAAACATTTCACATGTGTAATTCTTTCGCTCTGAATTTTTCACGTGCCATATGGAGTGAGCTGTACAGAGAGCTGCTCTGCGTAGACCGCGAGTACTAGGCAGAGGAGACAGCTCTACACATCACAGCGGCCGCTGTGTGTGTATGCACAGGCGCATGTGCGAGCTTCTGTGCGTATGTGTATCCATGTGTGTGTGTGTGTGTGGGTGGGTGGGTGGGTGGGTGTATCCATGTGTGTGTGTGTGTGTGTCCAGGTCCAGACAAGCCAGACAGCCCTAGATCACTGCTTAGTGAGGTGATAGCAGGGTGTAATCAGTGGAGATGTAGCAGTATCACACCCCATAGACCACCGGATCAATCAATGAGTCTGATAGGTGTGTTAAAGTCTCTCATTCAATAGTGCAGTCTGACTGTTAGAGCAGCCGTGAGATGTTGGAACTGTCTGTGCTCATCAAAGATCTACAGACTCCTAAACTCAGACCAGGGAAGCTAACACCTGTTACTCTTTCATGGGAAAACTCCTAACCCAGACACCCATCCTGCCTGCTCGAGCAGGGTTAGTTACACCATGCTTGTAAGGGTTTGGTTTGGGGTTATGTTAACTAATAATAATAGTACCCTCTTTAGGTTTCTGTTTGTATTTTTTAATATGGGGGAGCCATTGAGAACACAAACAATATATATATATATATATATATATGTGCATATATACTGTATGTATACATATATATACTAGCATATTCCATACATTTGTATAGGCCACGTAAAGTAAACTGAGAATAAAGATAGAAAATAAATTCGAACTAATTAAAGTCTGATGTGTGACGGAGAGAGACACATAGAGAATGAAAAAACGATGATAAGCGAGGGAAAACAAGATCGCTCATCGAATCAGAAACGGCGCTGTGGTGATAAGCATCTTTTTGATTCCGTTCTATGAGCTATGTTCCTGGTCATCTCTCGCAGGGCCACAAGAACAGACCAGGACAGACCAGGACAGACCAGGACAGACCAGGACAGACCAGAACAGACCAGGACAGACCAGGACAGACCAGAACAGACCAGGACAGACCAGGACAGACCAGGACAGACCAGGACAGACACAGGACAGACCAGGACAGACCAGGACAGACACAGGAAGGCAGTGTTCATGCTTCCCTCCCCACAGCAGTCCTGTCAGCACCTGGCTCTGGGGCCGTCAGCAGGAACACACACACACACACACACACACAGTAACACTAACATCAGTAGAGCGCTGTGTTGGGATAGAGGAAAGGAAAGGAGAGGAAAGGAGAGGAAAGGAGAGGAGAGTAGAGGAAAGGAGAGGAGAGGAGAGGAGAGGAGAGGAGAGGAGAGGAGAGGAGAGGAAAGGAGAGGACAGGAAAGGAAAGGAAAGGAGAGGAGAGGAAAGGAAAGGAAAGGAAAGGAGAGGAGAGGAGAGGAAAGGAGAGGAGAGGAAGGGAGAGGAGAGGAGAGGAGAGGAAAGGAAAGGAAAGGAAAGGAAAGGAGAGGAGAGGAGAGGAGAGGAAAGGAAAGGAAAGGAGAGGAGAGGAGAGGAGAGGAAAGGAGAGGAGAGGAGAGGAAAGGAAATGAGAGGAGGACATTTTGCTGATGTCATTATGAATAATGGTCCCATTTTAGGAATGCAGGGACTGAATGATTTCAGTCACTGCCTTGCATCTATAAAGCTCTTAACGCGAGACTCTAAGTGCTTTTCTACATGCGGGCCAGAAAGGGAGAGAGAGAGGGAATATGTTTGTGTGTGTGTGTCCCTGTGTATTTGTGCGCGTGTGAAAAAGATGTGCATTTTGCATGCGTGTGTGTTTGCGTGTTTGTGTGTCTGTGTGTGAACCGCATGAGTGTGTGAGAGCATGTGTGTGTTAACATGCTGTCACCTTGAGGTGACCTATGGGAGTGTGTGTTGTAATTGTCTGATTACCTGTCTGTGTGCCTCCTCTCAGAAGAGCTGGGATTGGACAACACTAAAACTCCCTGATTACACCTTACCCTGCAATCAATCACTCCTGAGAGAAGAGCACTACAACACACACACACACACACACACACACATGCAAGCACACACACACTTCATTCAATAACTAATGAGCTTGAATCTAAACTACATAGTTAAAATAAATTGCTTCGATATTCCGTGTCACCCCACTGTATGGAATAGCACACCTAACTGAACTGAATAGCCCTTACGTTCAATACGAAAATCTACTCTAAACCAGTTTTCTGTACTCTAAACTAGTACTTTTAGATCTATTGTTTCCGTCTGCCTATCCATCATGCTGCCATCAAGGTCATCAAGCTCTCTCTGTGAGAGTGAGAAAGAGAGAGCGAAGGAGAGAGAAGCACTAATGCATCACATGAAGAGGATCTCTGCTCCCTCACCTCCATTATCAAACCTCTCTCTGTCTTCCCTCAACCCTTTCTTAGTAGAGGAGCTAAACACACATACATCCACAAACCTGTACACACATACAGACACACACACACATACATAAACTGTAGACATACACAACACACACACACACACACGAGGAACTTGTAACATTCCATCAGTGCCTGGGATCACCTGGGATCACTGGGCCATGAACAAATCCTGGAGATGTAACATGACTACATGCAACCTTAACAAAAAACAATCTGTCTTTTTACAGCTCTGTACAGTATATTCTCAATCCCCCCCCCTCCCCCGCACACACACATAAATGCATGAACACATTATCAATTCTCTCTCCTTTTCTGAGTGTCTGTCTGTCTGTCTGTCTGTCTCTCTCTCTCTCTCTCTCTCTCTCTCTCTCTCTCTCTCTCTCTCTCTTTCTCTCTGTCTCTCTCTCTCTCTGTCTCTCTCTCTCTCTAGAGGTACCTACCAGTGTGGCTCCTGTGCGCGTGGGTGAGGGAGGCCAGACAGAGGGACAGCAGTAGACCCCACACACCAACTCCACAGACACAAGGACCTCGCTCCCGCATTCTGCAGGGAAGAAACACACACACACACACATTGTTAGAGGACACGCACTGAGAACACCATCTTCCACAGACCACCAGCGTCAACCACCACCGCCCTAGACCGGATTCAACACACACACACCACAACAGACTAGTTTATAGGAACACTGCGTGTTTGAAAAAACACAACCCCAAACACACAAGTAAACACACACAAGTAAACACACACATCACACACACAAGTAAACACACACATCACACACACACAAGTAAACACACACATCACACACACCACACCTGGGTTGGCTCCTTGGTGGCAAATGGATCTTGGCTCTGTCTGCGTACCTAATAGGTTGGTTATTTACAGAAAGAGATTACTGTTTACTACACGCACACACACACATACATACACACACGCACACACACAGACAAGGAACTGGAGGGAGTAGGGAGACAGCCTCCTTTTACACACAGCCAAACACACAAGGACATTACTTTGAATAAACAGCTGATCTCAAATTGACAAATAACAACAGCTATGAGTCCATTGCTATTGCAGAAGCCACTGTGATGAGTGTGTGTGTGTGTGTGTGTTCCACAGAGAGTGGAGTCAATGTCCTTGATCCATTAAGAGCCGTTTGATCTCCACCAAGTCTGTCACAGCCTTCGAACATTCAGCAGCTCCTGTTCATCTACAGTGAGAGAAAACACACACAGAGACAGGGACACACAAGGAGACACACACACATCTAGATAACTCACCCACACCCACACATAAACCTCTAGCCATGAAGACAGCTTCAATCTCCAGTGTGTAAAACAAGTGTTTTATTCCGTTTGCCATGTTAAGAGTCAGCAGGAATCCCTTTAATAATGGATCTCCTTAAGGAACTACGACATTCACAAGAACCGCACAGAACCATGCGCAATACAGATCATGGAGAGGTTCAATTTGTATTTTCTCTCTATTTCCCGGGCTCGCTCTCTCTCTCTCTTTCTATTTCCGCACACACACACACACACACACACACACAGAGACACACACAGTGACATGTGGCTGTTCGTGTGGTTTGATGGGTTGGCCCGAGGAAGGCCCAGGTTTACAGCAGGTTTCATTATGGACAGGGAATGAGAGCCAGAGAGACAGGGAGTGTCTCAGACAGACCTGGGCACACACACACAAACACACGTGTACCCACACAATCACACACACACACTCCCGCACAGACTCAGACACACACTGTAAAACATGAACTTGAATCTGACAGCAGGCTAACAAGACAGCTCTCCATTTTTTTCTATCTCTGTCCTTGTCTCTCTGTCTCTGTCTCTTCTCTCTCTCTCTCTCTCTCTCTCTCTCTCTCTCTCTCTCTCTCTCTCTCTCTCTCTCTCTCTCTCTCTCTCTCTCTCTCTTCTCTCTTTCTGCATAGGACACACCCAGCCATTTCTAGAGCACAGAGAAGAAACTAACCAGGAGACATATTGTAATTATGTGTTGTTGCATCGTTCAGAAAACATGCTAGGAGTCTAAATGAGTTAGAGACTAGATGTGCTAATGGTTTGCAACTAGCTAAGAGAGGAAGAGAAGGGGGGAGAGGAGAGGGCTTCTGGGTTAGCAGCATAGGAAACACCTTGCTGCCCAGCCTGATGACTCACACACTTAGCTTTGAACTAAGACCAGGGCTTCAAACACACACACACACACACTGTGAGTCATCAGGCTGGGCAGCAAGGTGTTTCCTACAACTGAAAAAAGCTGTGTGTGTGTTTCTAGTGTGTTGCAAGTGCTTTTGTGTATAATCTCATTGTGTGGTTGGTAATAGACTGCTGAACCGAGACAGTGAGCTTATCATTCTAGACCCTGAGACAAACACACACACAGAACACACATTCGGCAAAGGACCTCAGACAAGCTGTCACTAGTGTCCTCTGTGTGAGTGTGTGTTTGTAGGGGTAAGGACTGGCGTCCAGGAACACAGTGTTCAAACTGCTTGACTCTCCATCAACATGAAATGTAGCCTTGAGCACACACACACACACCTCTGATGAAAGCTGATATTGCCAAGGACCGTGAGTATGACAGCTGTGACACCCAGCCGTCTGAGCCAGCTCTCTCTGTCTGAGTCGTAGCCTAGATACAGGTGACTTTAGGGTATGTGTGTGTGTGTGTGTGTGTGTGTGTGTCATTGTGTGTTTGTGTGTGGCCTATATGGACCAAAGCAGCCACATGACCATGTGAGAGTATGTTGTGGGAGATGTAGTTTTGAGCTGTGTGTTTAACATCAAGCCATCAGAGTGTAACCCAGTTAGAACCCCTCCTGAACCGTGATAAGAGACTGGATATACAGACTGGCGTAAATAACTGGTTTAGTTTGCTGAGAGGAGGGGGGGGGAGAGAAAGAGAGAGAGAAAGAAAGAGAGAGGGGGAGAGAGAAAGAGAGGGAGAGAGAAAAGAGACAGAAGAGAGAGGAGAGAGGGGAGAGGAGAGAGGGGAGAGGAGAGAGGGAGAGGGGAGAAGAGAGAGGAGAGAGGAGAGAGGAGAGAGGGAGAGTGGAGAAGAGAGAGGAGAGAGGGGAGAGGAGAGAGGGAGAGGGGAGAAGAGAGAGGAGAGAGGAGAGAGGAGAGAGGGGAGAGGAGAGAGGGAGAGGAGAGAGAGGAGAGAGGGGAGAAGAGAGAGGAGAGAGGGAGAGGGGAGAGGAGAGAGGGAGAGGGGAGAAGAGAGAGGAGAGAGGGAGAGGGGAGAGGAGAGAGGGAGAGGGGAGAAGAGAGAGGAGAGAGGGGAGAAGAGAGAGGGGGGCCTCCCATGAGTTCCTCAGTCTGTTCCACTCCTTTAATTAGTCCCTTTGGAATGCCCACCCCTTTCTACACATGACTGATCAGGCTGCCCGGAACGGTGTGTGTGTGAATGTGGTTATAGAATGTGTGTGGGTGTGTGTACGTGTGTGAATGTGGTTATTGAATAGGTGTGTGTGTGTGTGTGTGTGTGTGTATGTGTGCATGTGTGTATTAAATATAAATATATATATGTATGTGTGTATGCATGTGTGTATTGAATGTGTGTGTGTGCCTTGATACAGTTTGTGTGTTCCTTACTAAAATTTACATTATGAACAAAGGCAGCTCATGTTTGAGGAGAGCGAGGGCTTTATATAATGAAATAATGCTTTAACAATCTCTTTGATGTAATACCAGATATGGCTCCCATTGATCACAACATATTCAATGGAGTGCAAACACATGCACTCCAGATCAGACACAAGCAGTGCACTATCCACCCTGGCAGAGGTCAACAGTGTTTACATCGCTCTGATCTCCAAAGTGGACCGAAATCTAATCACATAAACACCGTCAAAGAGAAACATGTGTCACAACCCATCCAGGTCTGCTGCAGAAGTAGGGAATAAGAGAGAGAAGGAAAGACAGACATGGAAAGCAAGGAACTGAGCCAGGGGAGGGAGGGAGGGAGGGAGTAAAAGACAAGTAAAAGACAAGTATAGACTAGAAGGAAGGGAAACAATGACAGCAGTTTAGGACAGAGGGATGATAGCAAGTTTAGGCTAGAGGAAGTTCCAGTAGAAGAACAGGAAGTGAGTATAGGAAAGAGGGGAAGGAGCTAGGGGGTAGGATGGAAGGAGGCATGGTTAGGACGCTCCAGTGCCATCTTCATATCAGATAGAAAATCTCATATTTGAGGCCATGGGCTCCCAACATGGCACCAGTTTAGAGTTTAGAGAGCCGGTCTGTGCCAGGGGATGGCAGGGAATGGGCCCAGGCCAGGGATGCTGATGAAAGTGGAGTGGTTGGTGGGCCCCTAGTCTGGTCTGGTCTGGCATGGCATGGTTGCGCTGAGGATGGCACAGGTTGTGTGAGACTGGAATGGTTGCTCAGACATCCCCACCAATACTAATGAGAGAGGCAGACATGCACAGAAATACACACATACCCAAACACACACACACTTACATACACAGACAAACACACACACAAACAATCAGGAAGTCATTTGGATCTAGAGGGATCATGAAAGAGAAAAGTAGAGAATGTGTGTGTGTGTGTGTGTTTGTGTGTACGGGGGGAACTGTTAGGCCAAAGAACATGAATATGGATTGAGGGATCACAATAGGATGCCCAGCTGTATAAGAAGTATGTGTGTGTGTGTTTAAGGTAGGAGGTTGAGAGGGTTGGTTTTAGCTACTGTAGGGCTGTAGCTTTGGATTTCCAACCTAATTGCAACCCTGGGTGATTTCAGCTTGATTAGACCACAGTAAGTCTGCCAGCAAGCTAGAGGCACACTTCCAGAGGAGCAAGTGTGTGTGTGTGTGTGTGTGTGTGTGTGTGTGTGTGTGTGTGTGTGTGTGTGTGCGTGCGTGTGTGTGCGTGTGTGTGTGTGATTAATGAAATCCACAATTTGGGCCTCTGTGGATGGATTCACTCCATGTGACCAGTGGAGAAAGCCAGCGGGCTCAAATTAAGCCTCCAATTTAACACTGTATAGACTCTGCATTTGTGAGTTTGTGTGTGTGTGTGTGTGTGTGTGTGTGTTTGAGTGTGTGTGAGGGTGCATGGGTGTGGCTCTGTGTGTGGCTACTCTGTTAGGAGCCCCCCCTCCCACTCTCCCTCCCCTCCTTCCACTCTTCTCTCCTCATTCTTTCAGCCTCTCTCTCCTCTCTTTCTTCGAGCCTCTTCATCATTTTCTGTACGAGGCCAGTGAAGTTCATTTTGTTAAATGTCAGACATTTCTTTCCCCTCAAGCTAGCTCTATCCTCCCACCCCCCCACCAACACACACACACATACACACACACACACCTAGGGCCCTCAACAGTGCTCTTCAAACACAGTTCAAACTCAGGTGGTGTGTCAGAGAGGATCCATCAGGCATCCGCCCTCTACCTTCCCTGTCTCTCCTCCTTCTCTCTTCTCTCTTTGTCTATTTCGTCCCGTTGTTCTAGCGCTTTCTACACACAGCAACGCGTGTGCAAGCTGCGTTGTCACGATCTACTGTGGTTAGTATTAACCCTCCATGGTAGGAGGCCAAGTTCGGTAACAAGGCTAAACTCCGTCACCCGGTTGAGACTAACAATGTCCACCTTCCTGAACGTTCCCTCAGAGTCTCTGAGCCGAGCGCACCCACAGGCCGAGCCTCCGTCCTCTGGCTTGGAGCTTTACACTGTCAAAAGAACATCAAAGCCCTTCTCTCTAACCCCAGGCCTACACTCTTTTAGCTGTTTCACATTCTGACTTTGTTGGAAGCTTTGGGTTTGAAAAAGAGAAAGGAGCTTTGAACCAAATAAACAAATGCAAAGCAGCTTCAAGCTTGGGAATTTAGGAAGTATTTAAAAGGAATGCAAATGACGCTAGGAACGCAGTGCCCTCCTGAGAGCTGGCGCCTGGTGGTGGAAGCTTCCGGGAGGCACAGCACATTGTTCATGTGTGGGCAGGTAAGGGGCCGGACGAGCAAGGGCTCCAATCTGATGAGTTCAACGAGGCTCTGTCACTGTTCTCCCTCCTGAACCATGATGTCAGAATATTCGGAGGCGAAGAAATGAAGATGTACAAGGTCGAAGCGAATGTTAGATGATGTGAAATGAGTGCCGCGTATTAAAATAGGAGTCTATACTGTTACAGATGTACTGTACCCCCCTGGACAAGAGGCACACTGTACCGTCTCGAGGACTATTGAGGCCGTTTATTAGGAGGACAGAAGTAAAGGAGGCATGTGAGCAGGACTGAGACTCAGCCAGAGGGCGTGCACCCATCCTCTCTCTCGCCTTCACAGAGGCTCATTGACTGAGGATGAATAGCGCCTCAGTCTTTCTTTCTCTTCCCTGGGCTGCGGCATTCATCTGTCCCTCTCCGAGATGGACGGGTGTAAGCGGGCGGCAGTAAAAGCACTTTCTGTCTCCTCCTCCTTATCTGGCTCGCTCGCTCGCTCTCGCTCTCGCTCTCTCTCTCTCTCTCTCTCTCTCTCTCTCTCTGTCTCTCTCTCTCTCTCTCTCCCTCTCTCTCTCTCTCTCCCTCTCTCTCTCTCTCTCTCTCTCTCTCTCTCTCTCTCCCTCTCTCTCTCTCTCTTTCACCGTCCTCCTTACTCTCTTCTTTTCTTCCTGCTACCCAACCTTAATTTTTCATCAGATGTGGTCCCTCTGAGGAAAAACTACATTCTTGCCTCTCAACCGCCTTTGGCACATATTTAGAGAAGGTTCTCTCCCTCTCCTCCCTCCT